>NW_028227269.1:59405000-59525000 GCF_978045245.1 Mus caroli
GCCTAAGAATTTCATGAATTCATTGTTTTTAATGGCTGAGTAGCACTCCATTGTGTAAATGTATAATATTTTCTGTATCCATTTCTCTGTTGAAGGGCATCTGGGTTCTTTCCAGTTTCTGGCTATTGTAAATAAGGCTTCTATGAACATAGTGGAGCATGTGTCCTTGTTATAAGTTGGGGCATCTTTTGGTTATATGCCCATTCTTATTGTAAACATTATGGATGCTTTGCCATTGTTTTCATGGGAATCTTGCTGTAGCCATCCCTGCAGGATGGGGTTTTTTTCTTGTTGTTTTTGTTTGGTTTTTGTTTGTTTGTTTTTTATGAGAAACTGCACATGGAAATACATTTCCAAAATTTAACAATGATTAAATAAGTCACTGCATGGTTTGACCCAGTAACCGCAAAGATGGTACTATATTGAGCTTCATTCTTGACATATATTTTGTTTCCTGGAGTGATTTGGGGAAGTACTTTTGTGATTGTTTTAATTGGTTTTTATACATGAGTATAAAAACATATACAAATTCTTTATTATTTTTGGGGTTATGAAAATCACTTTGCAAATAAACTTTACACAAAAATGAACTTTACACAAAGACACTACTCAAAATTCAATTCAAAAAATCTTCAAGAAGTACAAATAAGGTTTTAAGTAATAAAAATTTCAGAAGATAAGGCATGGTAAATGTTATGACATTTGTCTTTATACTGAGTTCTTACTTAAAGATACCAAAAAGCTCATATACCTATATCTAAAGTGTATAATAATAATATACAATATTACTATCCCTAAACATTAGAAATTAAACAACTTGTGACAGTATGAATTGATCTGAAAGAAATTATGAAAAGTTAAACAAGTCAGTCACAGAAAAATATAATCAATTATATGCAGTATTTAAAAAATGCAGGAATTAAAAACAGATAATGGAATAGCAATTTTCCTAGAGAAATGACCATACAGATTATCATTAATGTATATAAAGATATCGTTAAGCAAGATAAAGTAATTCTAGTACTCTGTAGTATGATGCAATGCTTGCAGCAATGCTATACAGTGTGTAGTATACAGTGCTATGCAATTAAATTTTTAGGCTCTGTGCCATCAGGAGGGTCTCTTATCAGTTTTGCCCTGTGTGGAAAGAAACTCTTGGGATGCCTTCAGGCTTTGGTGTCTTTAGAGGAGCAGAGAAGTTGCAGATCTGCCCTGGCAGATGTCAGCCGGAAGGAGAGTGGAGAAGAGACCTTGGAGGTAAGAGACTCTCAGGTCTTAAAGGGAGGAACCTTAGATGAAATGCTCTACTGTGGGCAGAGGGGATTTGGAGAGTCTACATCCAGTAGAAAGACAAGGCATCAAGTGGAGTAACGGGGTTGCCATACCACAGCCAAAACTCTGAATCAGAATTGTTCCTGTCTGAAAGAACTGCAGGAACCAAAAATGGAGAAGAGACTGAGGGAAAGAAGGTCCAATGACCAGCCAAAATTAGCACCCATCTCAAGGCAAGGCTCCAAGACCTGACACTATTATTGATGCTTTGATGTACTTACAGACAGAAGACTAGCATGACTGGCCTCTGAGAAGCACAATAAGCAGCTGACTGAGACAGAAGCAGATATTTACATTCAACCAGTGGACAAAAGCTAGTGACCCCTCTGGTTGAATTAGGGAAAAGCTGGAAGAGGCTGAGGAGGAGGGTGACCCAAGGGAAAGACCAGCAGTCTCAACTAACCTGGATTCCTGGGATCTCTCAAGACTCTGATCTACCATCTAGCCCCCTGATATGAGGCCCCCAACACATATACAGTAGATAACTGCTGGGTCTAGACTTAGTCACTGAAGATACACCTAACCCTTGAGATACATGGACCCCCAGGGAGTGGGTAGGTCTTTTGGAGTAGGAGGGTCGTAGGGACATCTTCTTGGAGATGGGGGAGGAGGGTGGGATGTGGAATAGTTGGAGAGTAGACCAGGAAGTGGATAAAGTCTGGACTGTGAAAAAAGTTTAAAGAATATATTTTAAAAAGAAAGAAAAAATAAAATTTTAATAAATTATAACTCATATTGTTGTTAGCACACATATAAATAGCTAAATTTTAGGAGAACATTTCTGAGAATGATTGACATGATTATTGTATTTGTTTTGGTGATAATTTCATGTCATATATATATATATATATACATATATATACACACACACACACAAATTTATGTATATATATATACACATAAATTTATGTATATATATATATATATATATATATATATATATATATATATATACATATACACATATATACACAAAGTATATATATATTTGCCCCGTTCAGCAGGACTCAGTTATTCGTGGGTATGAGGGGAACCACAAACCTGAAGAGATATGGATGGGAAAGAAGAGCAAGACCAAGCAAAGAGTTGTCATTGTCTGTTTATTAGGCTGAAAAAGCCAGGTTATAAGCACACAGTGAGGGGAAATAGGGAGGGGCAGAAGGGGAATTAACAAAGAACAAAGAAGCTGGCATCTGGGGACATAAAGGCCAAATTCAGACTGCAGGTGGGAGGTGCCCTGAGTCTTATCTCAGGAATGTAGATTCCTCCTTAATAGCCCGAGGTGTCAAGCCAGGTTCTGCACATAACTCAGGTCTTTAGAAGTCTTGGGAGTCAGGAAGAGATAAGGAAGAAGAGAATATAATTAAAATCTTTAGGATCTTAGGTGCCAGGAAGGGATAGGGAGGAGGAGGTGACCAGCTCCTTAGCTCAAGGCCATTTGGCTTATTAGGGTAAGAAACTGTGAAAGTCTTACTTTCTCAAGGTATGGTTTCCAACATATATTTATATATACATACATATATATATATAAGTGTATGTGTTTTATATATATATATATATATATATACATATATATATATATACACACACACATATATATAATTTTTTATTTATTTACAATCCAGTTGTTTTATCCATCATTGTTCCCTCTCCACAGTTTCTCATTCCATTCTTCCTCACCCCTGATGCAGAGAGGATGCTCCCCCACCACCAGGCCTTCCCCCTCCCTGGGGACTCAAATCTCTTGAGGATTTGTTGCATCTTGTCCCATTGAGAACAGACCAGGCAATCTTCTGCTATACATGTATCAGGGCCCTTTGACCAGCTCATGTAATGCTGCCTATGTGATGGCTCAGGGTCTGGGAACTCCCAGGGGTCTAGGTGAGTTGTGACTGCAAGTCTTCCTATGGGGTTGTTCTCTCTTCTGCTTCTTCCATCCTTTCCCTAATTCAACCACAGGGATCTCTGACTTCAGTCCAATGGTTGGGTGTAAATATCTGAGTCTGTCTCAGTCAGCTGCTGATTGGGCCTCTCAGAGGACAGATATGCTAGGCTCCTGTCTGTAAGCACATCATAGCATCAGTAATAGTGTCAACTTTTGGTGTTTCCCCATGAGGCAGATCCCCAGTTGGGTTGCTTATTGGACTGCCTTTCTCTCTGGCTGTTCTCCACTTTTGTCTCTGCTGTTCTTTTAGACAGGAGACCTTTTGGGTTAAAATTTTGAAAATGAGTTGTTAATGCCATCTGTCCCCTTGAGGCCCTTACTATCTGCTTGAGGTAGCATCTACAAATTCTTTCTCCCCACTGTTGGTTACTTTACCTAAGGTCACTCCCACTGAGTTCTGAGAGTCCTTCACTTCCCAAGTCTCTGGTACTTTCTGGAGTGTCTCTCTACCTCCCACTTTCTGAGGTTACATATTTCCATTCATTCTGCTGGTTCTCTTGGCTTCTCTCCTTCCCCACCTTACCTGACCCTGTTCCTTTTTTTTTTTCCCACTCCCCTCTCCAGCCCAAACTCCTCCCTCCCTTTTCCTCCAGTTATTTATTTCTTCCCTCAATTAGGTGGGATGGAAGCATCCTCATTTGGCCTTTCTGCTGGTTAATGTTGTTAAATTCTGTGGGTTGTATCCTAAGTATTGTGTACTTTTTGGTTAACATCCACTTATTAGTGAGGACATACCATGTATGTTCTTTTGGGTCTGTGTTACCTCTCTCAGGATGGTATTTTTTAGTACCATTCATTTGCCTGCAAAATTCATGATAGCCTTATTTTAATAGCTGAATATTATTCCATCGTGTAAATCTACCACATTTTCTGTATTCATTCTTCTCTTGTGGGACATCTGGGTCCTTTGCAGTTTCTGGATTTTACAAATAAGGTCTCTATGAACATGGTGGTGTACATGTTCCTTTGGTATGGTGGGACTTCTTCTGGGTATATGCCCAAGTTATAGCTGGGTCTTGAGGTAGGTTTATTTCCAAATTTCTGAGCAACTGCCAGATTGACTTCCAGTGTGTTTGTACCAGTTTGCAATCACATCAGCAATGGAGGAGTGGTCCCCTTTCTCCACATCCTTGCCAGCATCTGCAGTTGCCTGAGTTTTTTATCTTAACCATTCTGATTGGTGTAAGATGTAATCTCAGGGTCATTTTGATTTGCATTTTCCTGATGACTAAGCATGTGGAGTTTCTTTAGATGTTTCTTAGTCATTCAAGATTCCTCAGTGGAAAATTCTTTGTTTAGCTTTGTACCCTATTTTTAATTGGGTTATTTGGTGTTCTGGAATCTAACTTCTTGAGGTATTTCTATATTTAGTATATTGGCCCTCTATTGGATGTAACATTGGTAGTATCTCTCCAAAAGTGTCGGTTGCCTTTTTGACCTATTGACAGCATCCTTTGATTTAGTTTCATAAGATCCCATATGTCAATTGTTAATTTTAGAGCCTGAGACATTGGTGTCCTGTTCAGGAAAATTTCCCTTGTGCTGTATTCAAGACTCTTTCCCACTTTTTCTTCTTTTAGATTACCAAAACTGGTTGGAAGTCCATTATCCACATGGATTTGAGCTTTATATATATATATATATATATATATATATATAAAGAATCAATGAATCAATTTGCATTATTCTATATGCAGATTGCCAGTTAGTCAAACACCACTTGTTGAATATGCTTTCTTTTTTTCACATTATTGTTTTGGCTTCTTTGGCAAATTCAAGTAACCAGATTTGTGTGTGTTTATTCCTGGGTCTTCAATTTTTTTCAATTTATTATTAGATATTTTCTTCATTTACATTTCAACTGCTATCCCAAAAGTCCCCTATACCCTCCCCAGACCCTGCTCCCCTACCCACCTACTCCCACTTCTTGGCCCTGGGGTTCCCCTGTACTACAGCATATAAAGTTTGCAAGAACAAGGGGGTCTCTCTACCCAATGATGGCCAACTAGGCCATCTTCTGCTACATATGCAACTAGAGACAGGTACTGGTTAGTTCATATTGTTGTTCCACCTATAGGGTTGCAGACCCGTTCAGCTCCTTAGGTACTTTCTCTAGTTCCTCTATTGTGGGCTCTGTGTTCCATCCAATAAATGACTGTGAGCATTCACTTCTGTATTTGCCAGGCACTGGCATAGTGTCACAAAAGACAGCTATTTCAGGGTCCTTTCAGCAAATTCCTGCTGGCATATGCAATAGTGTCTGCCTTTGGTGGCTGATTATGGGATGGATCCCCAAGTGGGGTAATCTCTGGATGATCAATCCTTTCATCTTAGCTTCAAACTTTGTCTCTGTAACTCCTTCCAGGGGTATTTTGTTCCCTATTCTAAGGAGGAATGAAGTATCCAAATATTGGATATTTGGATTCTTCTTGATTTTCTTGTGTTTTGCAAATTGTATCTTGGGTATTCTAAGTTTCAGGACCAATATCCACTTATCAGTAATGCAAATCAAGTGACTTCTTTTGTTATTAGGTTACCTCACTCAGGATTATATCCACCAGATACATCCATTTGCCCAAGAATTTCATAAATTCATTGATTTTAGTAGCTGAGTAGTACTCCATTGTGTAAATATATCACATTTTCTGTATCCATTCTTCTGTTGAGGGACATCTGGATTCTTTCCAGCTTCTGGCTATTATACATAAGGCTGCTATGAACATAATGGAGCATGTGTCCTTATTACCAGTTGGAACATCTTCTGGGTATATGCCCAGGAGAGGTATTACTGGGTCTTCTGGTAGTACTATGTCTAATTTTCTGAGGAACTGCCAAACTGATTTCCAGAGTGGTTGTACATGCTTGCAATCCCACCAAAAATGCAGGAGTGTTCCTCTTTCTTCACATCCTTTCCAGCATCTGTTGTCACCTGAATTTTTATCTTAACCATTCTGACTGGTATGAGGTGGAATCTCAGGGTTGTTTTGATTTGCATTTTCCTGATGATTAAGAATGTTGAACATTTTTTCAGGTGCTTCTCATGCATTCAGTATTCCTCACTTGAGAATTCTTTGTTTAGCTCTGTGACCCATTTTTAATGGGGTCATTTGATATTCTAGAGTCCAGCTTCTTGAGTTCTTTGTATATATTGGAAATTATTCCCCTCCCCATTAAGTTTAGGCTTGGTAAAAATCCTTTCCCAATCTGTTGGTGGCTTTTTTGTCTCATTGGCTGTATCTTTTGCCTTACAGAAAGAAAATTTGCAATTTTATGAGGTCCCATTTGTCAATTCTTGATCTTATGGCAAAAGCCATTGCTATTTTGTTCAGGAATTTTTTCCCCTGTGCCCATCTTTGAGGCTTTCCCCTACTTTCTTTTCTATTAATTTCAGTGTCTCTGGTTTTATGTGGAGTTCTTTGATCCACTTAGACTTGAGTTTTGTACAAGGAGATAAGAATGGATCAATTTGCATTTTTCTACATGATTACTGCCAGTTAAGCCAGCACCATTTGTTGAAAAAAATACTGTCTTTTTTCCACTGGATGATTTTAGCTCCTTTGTCAAAGATCAAGTGACCATAGGTGTGTGGATTCATTTCTGTGTCTTCACTTTTATTCCTTTGATCTACCTGTCTGTTGCTGTACCAGTACCATGTGGTCTTTACAACTATTGTTCTTTAGTACAAAATTCGAGGTCCCTCATGGAGATTTCCACAGAAAAACTTTGATTGTTTACAATTGTTTTCACTCTCCTGGATTTCTGTCATTCCAGAAGTATTTGAGACACCATCTTTGAATCTCTATGAGGAACTGAGTTGGAATTTTGATGGAAAATGCATTGAATCTGTGGATTGCTTTTATGAATTGGCCATTTTTCCTACATTAATCCTGCCAATCTATGAAAGTGGGAGGTCTTTCCATCTCTTTGGTCTTCTTTGATTTCTTGTTTTAATCATACAGATCTTCTACTTGCTTGTTTAGAGTTATACCAAAATTCATTGTATTATTTATGACTATTGAGATGGGTGTTGTTTCCCTAATTTATTTCTTAGTCTTGTTGACATTTGTATATACAGAAGCTATTGATTTGTTTGAGTTAATTTAAAATCTCGACACTTTGCTCAAGCTGTTTACCAGATACAATTCAGTTCTCTGATACAATTTTTGGGGTAGCTTATATATAGTATTGTATCATCTGCAAATAGTGATATCTTGACTTTTTTCTTTCTATCCCTTTGACATCCTTTTGTTTTCTATTTGCTCTAGCTAGAACTTGCAGTACTATATTGAATTAATAGGGAGGAAGTGGGAAGCCTTGTCTTATCTCTGATTTTCATGGGGTTGCTTCAAGTTTCTCTCCATTTAATTTGATGTTGGTTGTTGTTTGGTGTATATTGCTTCTATAATGCTTATGTTTGTGTCTTTAATTCCTGATCTTTCCAAGACCTTTGATATGACCTTTGGCAAAGCTTCTTTTGCATCTAATGAAATGATCCTGTGCTTTTGTTCATGTAGTGGATTACATTGATGGATTTCTGTATATTGAACTGTATCCCTGGGATAACGCCTACTTGATCATGTTGAATGTTGGTTTTGATGTATTCTTGGATTTGGTTTGCAAGAATTTTATTGAGTATTTTTGCATCATTATTCATAATTGAAATTGGTCTGAAGTTTTCTTTCTTTGTTAGGTCTTTGTGTGGTTTAGGTATCAGAGTAATTGTGAATTCATAGAACAAATTAAGTAGTATTCCTTCTGTTTATATTTTGTGGAATAGTTTGAGAAGTTATGTTTTAGGTCTTCTTTGAAGGTCTGATAGAATTCTAGAAGAAGAAACACAAAAATCCCTTAAAGAATTACAGGAAAACACAAGACAAACAGGTAATGGAATTGAACAAAACCATCCAAGACCTAAAAAAGTAAGTAGAAACCAAACAAACAAACAAACAAAACAAAACAAAAAAACAAATGGAGATAACTCTGATGATAGAAACCCTAGGAAAGAAATCAGGAACCATAGATGTGAGCATCAGCAACAGAATACAAGAGATGGAAGAGAGAATCTCAGGTGCATAAGATTCCATAGAGAACATCAACACAACAATCAAAGAAAATACAAAACACAAAAGGATCCTAACTCAAAACATCCAGGAAATACAGGACACAATGAGAAGACCAAACCTACGGATAATAGGAGTAGATGAGAATGAAGATTTTCAACTTAATGAGCCAGTTAATATCTTCAAAAAAATTATAGAATAAAGCTTCCCTAACCTAAAGAAAGAGATGCCCTTGAATATACAAGAAGCCTACAGGACTCCAAATAGACTAGACCAGAAAAGAAATTCCTCAGGACACATTATAATCAGAACAACAAATGCACTAAATAAAGACAAAATGTTAAAATCAGTAAGGGAAAAAGGTCAAGTAACATATAAAGGCAAACCTATTAGAATTACACTAGATTTCTCACCAGAGACTATAAAAGCCAGAAGATCCTGGACAGATGTTATACAGACCCTAAGAGAACACAAATGCCAGCCCAGGCTACTATACCCAGCAAAATTCTCAATTAGCAAAGATGGAGAAACCAAGGTATTCCATTTCAAACCCAAATTCATACAATATCTTTCCACAAATCCAGCCCTTCAAAGGAATATAAAAGAAAAACTCCAACACAAGGATAGAAAATACACCTTAGAAACATCAAGAAAACAATCCATCAATGAACTTAAAAGAAAACAGCAGCAAGAACAGAACTCCAACTCTAACTACAAAAATAACAGGAAGCAATAACTACTTTTCCTTAATATTTCTTAATATCAATGAACTCAATACCCCAATAAAAAGACATAGACTAAGAGACTGGCTATGTAAATAGGAACCCACACTTTGCTATATACAGGAAACCAATCTCAGGGAAAAAGATAGACACTACCTCAATTGTGATAAAAATTTCATGGTAGTGGTATAAAAACAGACAGGTAGATCAATGGAATATAATTGAAACCCAGAAATGAACCCACACACCTATTGTTATTTGATCTTTGACAAGGGAGTTAAAACCATCCAGTGGCAAAAAGAAAGCATTCTCTTTTTTTCTTTTTTTTTTATGTTTCTTGTTTTTATTATTACATATTTTCCTCAATAACATTTCCAATGCTATCCCAAAAGTCCCCCACACCCTCTCCCCCTCTTCCCTACACACCCATTCCAAATTTTTTAGCCCTGGCGTTCCCCTGTACTGGGGCATATAAAGTTTGCATGTCCAATATGCCTCTCTTTCCAGTGATGGTCGACTAGGCCATCTTTTGATACATATGCAGCTAGAGACAAGAGTTCTGGGGTACTGGTTCATCCTGAGTGAGGTAACCCAATCACAAAGGAACTATACAATATGTACTCACTGATAAGTGGATATTAGCCCAGAAACTTACGATACCCAAGATATAAGATATAATTTGCTAAACGCATGAAACTCAAGGAGAACTAAGACCAAAATGTGGACACTTTGCCCCTTCTTAGAATTGGGAACAAAACACCCATGGAAGGAGTTACAGAGACAAAATTTGGAGCTGTGATGAAAGGATGGACCATCTAGAGACTGCCACACCTGCGGATCCATCCCATAATCAGCTTCCAAACGCTGACACCATTGCATACACTAGCAAGATTTTGCTGAAAGGATCCAGATATAGCTGTCTCTTGTGAGACTATGCCGGGGCCTAGCAAACACAGAAGTGGATGCTCACAGTCAGCTATTGGATGGATCACAGGGCCCCCAATGGAGGAGCTAGAGAAAGTACCCAAGGAGCTAAAGGGATCTGCGATCCTATAGGTGGAACAACAATATGAACTAACCAGTACCCCGGAGCTCTTGTCTCTTCAATTCTTTATATGCTTTGGATATTATTCCTTGGTCAGATGTGAAGTTAATGAAGTGGTGTTTTGTTTTGTTTTGTTTTGTTTTGTTTTGTTTTGTTTTGTTTTGTTTTGTTTTGTTTTGTTCCGTTCTGTTCAGTATGTCTTTCGACCTACAGAAGCCTTTCAGTTTCATGAGGTCCCATTTATCAATTCTTGGTTTTAGAGCCTGAGTCATTGGAGCTCTGCTTAGAAAATTTCATCCTGTGTCAATGAGCTCAAAGCTATTTCCCAGTTGCTTTTCTATTCATGTATTCTTTCAGTGTATCTTGTTGTTGTTGTTTTTGTTGAGGTCCTTGTGCCACTTAGACTTGAGCTTTGTACAAAGTGATAAATATGGTCTATTTTCATTTTTTAAATACAGACCACCAATTAGACCAGGACCATTTATTGAAATTACTCTCTTTTTTTCCATTGTATTTTTTAATGTTTGCTTCTTTGTCAAAGATCAAATATCCATAATTGTGTAGACTTATATCTGGGTCTTTAATTATATTCTATCGATTGACTTGCCTGTCTCTTTACCAATATAATGCAGTTTTTATCACTATTTCTCTGTAGTTCAGGTTGTGGTCAGGAGTGGTGTTTCCCTCCAAAAATTTTATCCTTGCTCAGATTTTTTTTCGCTATCCTAGGATTTTTATTTTTGTTTTTCTACATGAAATTGAGCATTGCTTTTCCCATGTCTATGAAGAACTCTGTAGTATAAACAGATCTTAAAACTGATTTGAATACTAGGAAACTCTTTTATATTTACTCAGAGGAATGTTTGAGTAATCAAAGTAGTGCATATGAAAACAAAAGATAATAATCAGCCAAATGAAAGAAAATAAATAGTAAAGGTTGTTATGCAAATTTTATTTTTAGAAATTGTCAGTTTAGTCCAGAAAAACTAATTGATGAAACAGGGAATTTAAATACTGGAATTTCCTTTGTTTTGTTCTTTTGTTTTGAGAAATGTTCAGATTAAGTAGTCCTGACTTCATACATAGAGAAGCCTGCTCTTAGAGATCTACCTACCTTTCCCATACAGATGTTGAAATTAAAGGCATGTGATATCACACCCCGCCCTGAATAATATAATAAACACATACAGGATTAATTCAACATATAACCTGGTTGTATTAACCAAAAGCAAAATATACTTTAAGTGAAAAGATTTATAAAAATAATTGGGAATGCAAAACTGACAATAAGCAAATTAAAAGTAATAAAGACTTATCTGATTTATTGGTATAAGAAATTCTGCATTTGCACTTACAATATTTTGTGTATCATAAGAAAGAAATTATGACAAATTCAAAGATTCATTAAAGTTCAGATTATTTAATCTTTGGTGAATAAATAGTATATTAGTTCGACATATCTATTTTTATTATTCCCACTATGTGGCATGTGGAATCATGGAACATTTATCATTTATTTCTTCCAATCTATTCACACTTTGGAGTTTTGACATTTCTATGTCATTCTGAAATTTGGCCAGAGTTATATGAAAAGTATGTCATATCTTCTTGTATTGAGACTTGAGTCATTTAAAGAAATTAGAGAACAAAATAGTATCATATCAAAATTTGTCAAATCAACAAACAATTTTTTATGCAACTAATATATGACAAATATTTTCCAACTATGAAATAATGTTACAAATGATTCTCCATTCTTTACTTATTGCAATGTGGAGATATTTTTGAAGTATTAGAATTTGTGTTAAGAATACTTAAGCACTAATTCCTCAAATATGTTTTCAATGAACTATGTTCTTGTTGTTTATAGGAATTAAGGAGTGTATAAGACTCCATGAAATTTTCTTTCTGAACTGAGTAGAATACATAGTACCCTCTTGACACTCTCACATAGCTACTATTATCTTTATTCATTTTATAGATTTAGCTTCTTTTACAAACTTTATACTGATGTAAATATCCAGAATTTGTTTTTTAATTCACCAAACTAAAATTGGAGGGATAATTTCCTTGGTCTGTCATTAGTGCCCAATCTGGAGATAAGTCAATGCTTGTTCATATCTTCCCAGGAATAGTGAAATATGACATTATGCATACATCAGATATATTTATTTGCTATGTACACATGATAAACAGTAAGAAATTTGAGCACACTCTCACTTTAATGAATATTATCAAGACCTTTACAATGAAAAGACTGAACAACCAAGTCCTAGTTGCTTTAAAAAGAGGGTTCATATTCAGAATAATGAATAAACTGATATCAATACAAAGAAAGATGTAGACATTTTCACACTAAGCACAGACTAAAGAACATGGTTGTTTACTTACAAGGCATGTTACAAGGGTCTTCTAAAACTCTATATTAAGGAAGTTTGAAAATTCAGACAATTCCCCAAGTAGATATGTTGTCTATTGCTCATTTAATTGAGAAGGTCCTAAAAGAATACTCTCAGAAGGTGGAACTAGGGCCAGAGATCTCAAATTCTCAAAATATTATTAATAGAAGTGACTATACATCACAGGAGATATTCAATATAAGATAAAAACCAAAAATTCTAGGCTGTCTGACTAGTCACTCCTTTTAAAACACGTTTTTACAACTAAAGTGGTTGTATATTGATGTTAATCCAGTTACTTGTCAGACTGGTACAGGAGGACTAAACTTTTGATCCCAATATAAGCACTTTTGCAAAAAGATAAACAAATGGCTGCAGGGGAGGCTGTATGTGAAGCTGAGTGCCCAGTAGAGGTTCATTCTCTACAACCTCCGTTACATAACAACAGTAACAAACCCAGCATCATAGGAAGAGAGGCCTGAGCTATACACATCCAGATACTTATCTAGGTGTATCCTTAAAAAAGAAACTTCATTTTACTTAAAGGAGAAATATACCCAGAAAAATAAGCAACAGCATGGTTCCTTGGATTAAAGTTATCTTCTAAAACTAAGGCATATACATGAAATAAGCCTATGTACACTGATAAAGTTTGACCTTTAACAAAAATCAGTATATACTCTGATGAGTTCATTTATTTTCATTAGAGAGATTAGAAATATAATTTCCATAAATAGAAAGGATAGAATGTAGGAAAAATGTGAACAAAATATCAGGAAAACCTAAAATGATAAAGCAGAATCTACATAAAAACCAGACTAATAACTAATTAATAATTGCTAGTATCCTCTAATTAGTCCCATTGGAAAGAGAGCTAAACTATTTAGTAATAATGTATATAGATTTCCTATTACAGTAGAATTTTTACATGTGCTAGAGTGAAATAAAATATAAAGTTTGCACATTGCAGCCCCATGAAAAGTTTGGGAATGGCCAGGACCTCTGCAGAGTGGATGTAGCACAGAGTAGAAGGTTGCACTGACAGTAATGCTACAAACTATAACATGCTATAACTATAACCTGTTCAGATTTCACAACAGAAAGGTATATACAAGGGAGATCTAAATTGGGACAAGTTTGCGCAACGTGGTTTGTCATTAGATCTTTGTCAGGACATTCATAGAATTCAGATTTGTATTGTTTCTTTGTCTCATAGTTATTGTGATGGGTAGATAGAATATATCTGCCAGGGGCTTTTCTTGTCATACAGCTCTCAGGAGAGTGAACCTTTGCCCCATCCAGAAAGAAAATCCCTAGATGGAAAGTGAGTACAGGAAACACAAGTATCTAGTTATGTCTAACATTCACAGATGTTCTTCCAGATGTCCCTTAAACAAAAATGTCTTTGGGAGTTTTCAAGTAAGTTAGCAGTCACCTGTGCTTAGGTGATAACAACTGACCTTAGGCTTAATTCTTTCTAAAACAGGATATTCTATTACTATCTCACAAAGGACCTTAAAGAGTGAACTTAGGTCGCCCTAGGCATGTTGAACCTTTCTTTATACCCACCACTTTAGCTCTAGTCACTATGTAGTAACCCTGACGGTTGATCTCAAACATCCTTCTCTTTCATGTTCCCTTATCACACCTCCAGGAACTAAAAGACATCACCATGAAATGCTATTCAAGGGATATTAAAGGGTAATTTCAAAGAAATCCTTCAGCTTGAGGTATCCTAGGATCATTTTCTGAAAATAAATGTTATATTATTTTTCTAGTTGCCTCTAGATATTTTAAGCATTACTGTTGCATGGTATTTTTCTTTTTGTTGTCTTTATCAGATTTATTTACTTGCATTGTTTGGTTTTGTGGCATTTAGTTGTTGTTATGTTTTTGAATATTTTTTTGAGGCCGGCACAGGTTGACCTCAAACTCATTAAGTGTTGGAGGGTGACCTTGGACGGCTGATACTCCACTTCTATTTCCCACGTGCTGAGATTACAGATATGCTCCATCATGTCCAGCTATTTCTCCACCCATTGTTTGAGCATGGGGCAGTATGTCAGTCTTTCATGCACATGAATCTGGGTATAATCCTTACTACCACCAAAAGAGTGAAACTGATTAGTTCATATTGTTGTTCCACCTATAGGGTTGCAGACCCCTTTAGCTCCTTGGGTACATCAGTGGAAAGAGAGGCCCATTGGTCTTGCAAATTGTATATGCCTCAGTACAGGGGAACACCAGGGCCAAGAAGTGGGAGTGGGTGGGTAGGTAATTAGGGGGGCAGAGGTTATGGGGGACTTTTGGGATAGCATTGGAAATGTAAATGAAGAAAATACCTAATTAAAATATAAATAAATAAATAAATAAATAAATAAATAAATGGAATAGAAAAGAAAAGAAGAGAAAAGGAAAGAAAAGAAATGAGTAAAACTGAAAAATGATGATATATACCCTCAAACACATTCCATCTCATCCCACCCAATTGCATCACACAAAATAATACTAAATTCAGTTCTTTCACCAGATAGAGGGTATACCAGGGGAGTAGGGTTATAAAATCTGGAGTGTTAAAATAATAATAAAGTGATAAAATAATACTAAATGACTAATAAAAAGGTCAGGTCTCAATGGAAAATGTAATTTCATTAAGAATGAGTAGCATTGTAGAATAAAACAATGGGGCTAAGATAGAAAATGAATTGATGGTCACATCTTTCTTACACATATCACCACTGCATTTTCCTACTCCAGAGCAATAATTAGGCAAAAAATTAATCATCACTAGTGCAACAAGAGAGTGGTGGCACTTGCTAAATATATTTTTGGAGGTAAAAAAGATGATGAGAATGTGGGGAGTGAGTTTGAATCTTGTGTGTGTTATCTTGGAAATAGAAGAAAGATCTAATGAGGCTTTATGATCCTAGTTTGTTTTTTGTGTTCCTGATGTTTAAAGTTTTATGTGTATGTACTCACAATATTGTGGTAAGCATAATTCAGAACTATTTCTAGAAAAACACCCATCAATATATTGAATTTCAGGCAAAGAATGATAAACATAGATAAATCCTCATGATCCCCTGTAGAGAGTCACGTGATATACATGCTTGGAAATTTTTCTTTGCATTTGATTAAGATGGAAGATTTTGAATACACCCAAATGTATACAAAGAATGAACCAGGAATTCTCCAATCTCGCTGTTGGGAATATGGGTTCCCTAGTTAGCAAATGTTCTTTGAAAACATTTTGCCCATGAAAAAAATTAAAGAAGTTGTCAGAAAAATTTCACTTTTATGAGGGACTTACCACAAGAGAATAAAGCAAATGCAGGGATGCAGCTACTCCTACTTCTCAAATCAGTGAATTTTTAAGCCTCTCTGCTCTTCTTTTAGGACTGTAATGTATTTAAAAATAACCCTTTATAATACTTTCTGGTCTTTGTTGTTTTATAGGTATAAAATATTTATTGTAAGAATTATATTTGATTAATTTTTAAATAAGAGGTAGTAGATTGCTAAATAAGTAGAACAAAAAATTCTATGCACAGTTTTTTTGTTATTTAGTTTAAGTTCCTTTACCTAGTTTATATATATATATATATATACACACACATACACACATGCACGCATATACATGTGTATTTTTATATATAAAGCTTGGAGGTAATTGCTCATTACACCTACACATACAATAAGGTGAATGGAAACATGTCCTGGTAAACAAATAGAAAGGAATGAAGTTAAAAGGAAAATGACATCAAAGTCCTAGATTCTGAGAAACTAAAAATTCAGCACTTACAAACAACTAAAGACAAATGTGTATATGGATATATGTATGCATTTACAAGAGCTGTATATCAGGAACACAGACATTATTGATGTCAAACGAAGTAATTCATCTTTATTTCTTTCTTAGTAAGGTTTTCTATTGCTGTGATAAAACAATATAACCAAAGTAAATTGGAAAGGAAAGGGTTTATTTCTTCTTACAACTTGTAGTCCATCATAGAGGAAAGTCAGGGCAGGAAGGAACCTGAAGGCAAGTGCTTATACAAAGGTTATGGAGGGATTCTGTTCACTGGCTTACAGCCTTTGATCACCCAACTTGCTTTCTTATAGTACCTAAAGCCACTGGCCCAGGAGTGGCATTATCCAGAGTGAACTTGACTCTTTTTCATCATTCACCAGTCAAGAAAATATCTTACAGGATTTCCAAAGAGTCATTGTTATAGACACACTTTTTATAATGAGGTTTCGCGGACACCATTGCATACACTAGCAAGATTTTGCTGAAAGGACCCAGATAGAGCTGTCTCTTGTGAGACTATGCCGTGGCCTAGCAAACACAGAAGTAGATGCTCTTAGTCAGCTATTGGATGGATCACAGGGCCCCCAATGGAGGAGAGAGAGAAAGTACCCAAGGAGCTAAAGGGTTCTGCAACCCTATAGGTGGAGCAACAATATGAACTAACCAGTACCCCCCTGGAGCTCGTGTCTCTAGCTGCATATGTATCAGAAGATGGCCTAGTTGGCCATCATTGGAAAGAGAGGCCCATTGGTCGTGCAAATTGATATGCCTCAGTTCAGGGGAACACTAGGGTGGAGAAGTGGGAGTGGGTGGGTAGGGGAGTTGGGGGGGGGAGGGTATGGGGGACTTTTGGGATAGCATTGGAAATGTAAATGAAGAAAATACCTAATTAAAAAAAAAGATAGCTCTAGCTCATTTCTCGTTGCCACAAACAAAAACGTAACCAGCACAAATAACAAATTTTGGCAACACCAGTTTAAACAGTAAAATTTGCTTCCAAATATTTCTTTTCAAATTGCTGAAGTATAAAACTTATATTTCAGAGATATTAACCATAGACCTGTATTCTGTGACCAAATATTCAGTTTCATTACACTGTGCATTAAGGTGATGTTTTCTGAAATCAGAGTTTGAGGAAACATTGGAATATCTCTGTCATGAATATACAGAAATTATAGTTAACTTAAAATACTAAGTAAGACCTTAAAAGGCACTATGATAGAAGACAGACATCTGGAGATGGTGATGCAGATTTGTAGTCTAACAGTCAGTAAACAGATGCCGTGGGATTACCAGAAGTTCTAGGGTAGCTATAACTCCATACATAGTAGGATGATGTTCAAATCAACACAACACAAAACAAACAAATAAATATCCAAAACAAAAGCAAACAATAAACAAAAAACCCAAACAAACAAAAAACGTTTTCCATGGCTGGAGAGATGGCTGAGTGGGGTCCTGAATTAAAGTCCCAGCAAGCTCATGGTGTCTCACAACCATCTGTAATGGGATGCAACACCCTCTTCTGGTGCATCTGAAGACAGCTACGGTGTACTCATATAAAATAAATAAACATTTAAAAAAGTGTTTTACACCTATAGATTTTTTTTTGGCATGTCTTTGTTGTTCTTTCTATCCATGGAATGGGGCACTATATATATTATCACCAAATGTTATTAAAATGTGGACCTTTCAGTGGTCATTGTTTAGGTTTTCAGACAGGTCTTGTTCTGGAGTTCTGGCTCATTATGGATTCCAGTGGAAATATCAAGCTTGCCATCAACACTCCTGCCTCAGGCTCCAAAATACTGAGGTTGCAAGTGAGTCCCACCATTTTCTCTTTCACTGTTCGGAAGAATTTACCATTGGCTGCTTTGGTTTGCCCTGAACTGATAGATAAGTTCTGTCTGACCTGGATTCATTGCTGAACACTGAGAATTTAATCCTGTGCCCTAGTTCCACCCTCTGGCCACTTCAAAGCCACAGAGCACTCAGTCACTATCACGCACCATGCCCTGCTCTCTCCACAGTCCCTTGTTGAACACATTCCTGCTAAATTATCCTGATATGGCAAGTGACACCAGTTCATTCTTTTCCCGTTAAGGAATTCAAGCAAACAAACAGTGAAGCCAACTTTTTCAATTCCCAGTACACAAAAAGTGTATATTGTTTGCCTAGTATTTTAAACTAAACAAACAAGCTTATAATCTCTAATATTTAGAAGTGTTATTTTTAACCTAGATGTTTTAATGATTAAATTAGAAAATTCTATTGTTTGTGGGATTTATTGTATATAGGTGCTGTATGTGTTATCTTCTGTGGAGCTGTTTTTTCCTTCCAATTTTCTGTGACATCTAGACATTGAAATCAAGTTCTAAAATACACAGCAAGTGCCTTTTCTCTGTTCAACTATATCACTTGCCATTATATGCTATCTTTTAATACATCAAGTACAATTCAAAAATTTTAAATGTACAAAATACACAGCATGGAAAACCATCCTCTGATTTTTTTTTTTAACCTTCGGAGCATAACTCAGTTCTCAACATAGTCACATGGGAACTCAAAGCAAACACAAGCAGATGTAAAGAGATGCCCATATTGATCTCCTGCACATTTCTGCATATCTTCCTAACTCAGAAAGATGTTTTATAATGATGTCTGCTCTGTGGCCATTTCTGTAGTGGAATTGCGATCAGTCAGGTGTTGGAGCTCTCTCAAACACTTTTCAAACTAACACTGCTTTGGAGAAATGCATATGGTACTGGCAGTCTTAGCATTGTGATCCAGGAACACCAGCTCTCAGATAAACCAGTAATGTGTGATTACACCTTGTATGTAATTTTCAGCAATTCAAACCTCGATTTTGATAATGGCAACTTCAGTAACATATATCTAATGATGTGGCACAGAGGGTAGAGCTATAGACTTCCCCTCATCCTGTTCCACAGAGTGACCAGATATAGCAGGGGTGGAGAAGTCATAGTGGTCATTCTCAGCTCTGCAGTCAATTTGGAGGGACTTGTTTTCCGGATGTGTCCTCTAATCTCCTCCTGATTATATCCTTTCCACAACCTCTTCAGAGGTTTTCCTTGAGCCCAGAGCAGAGAAAATTGATGGGAGACATTCCAATTAGGGCTGAGTGTTGTCAGATCTCATTCGTGCAATGCTTAATGTCTGTGAGTCTCTGTAGTTTTTCTGGTCTGCTGCAGAAGAAAGCTTCTCTAATGCTGACTGAATAAGGCACCGATCTAATTCTACAGAAGAACAACATTAGTAACCATTGTTATTTTATTCATAGATTTTTGGTCTTTTTTAATTCTTAGATATTTTCTTTATGTACATTTCAAATGTTATCCCCTTTCCTAGTTTCCCCTCTGAAAAGCCCAGATCCCATGCTGAGGGTTTTCCTGCAGCCACCCACCCACTCCTGCTTCTCCAGCCTGGCATTCCCCTACATTAGGGCATAGCTTTGTTGTTTAAGAATGTTAATGTTTAGTTTTATCCTATGTCTCTGGGCTATCTAGTGTCTGGTTCTTGGTCACCCTCAGCACCTTGCAGAGTAGACCTTAAGTTAAGCAGACATTAATGATTACTCCTATAGGCTTTGGGCCATCATGCTCTGAGTGTATTTTGCAAGTAAGACTACTACTCAGCTAAGCTATTAAGAATGAGGACATCTTGAAGTTTGCAGGCAAATGGATGGAACTAGAAAATATCCTGAGTGAGGTAACTCAGACCCAAAAGGACATGCATGGTATGTACTCACTAAGTGGATGTTAGCAAAATAATAATAACAACAACAACAACAACAACAACAACAACAACAAGAATACCCAAGATACAGTCCATAGAACTCAAAAAGGTCAACATGCTGAAGTGCCCAAGTGAGGATATGTCAGTCCCACTTGGGATGAAGAAGAAAGTAATCACAACTGGGGAGAGAAGGAGGAACCTGGGAGGGAAAGTACACAGTGGTAGGGGAGGGAGTCAGGAGGTAGGGGGATGTGATCTGGTATTGGATGAAGGAAAAGGACTGAAGCCCTGAGGGCCAGCAAAAAGAATGGAAACAGGGAACCTCCAACCTCTGAAATAGAAGGTTGGGGGGACCCTCCAGAATGCACCAGAGACCAGGGAGGTAAGAGAATCTCAGGAATCAAAGGGAGGGACCTTAGATGAAATGCCTGACAGTAGGGATAGGAAGTTTATAGAGCACACCTCCATCAGGAAATCAGGGCATCAAATGAGGGAGACAGGGGCCATTCCTCAGTCACATCTCTGATCCATAATTTTTCCTGTCTGAAAGAATTACAGGGATGGAAATGGAGAGGAGCCTGAGGAAAAGAAGGTCCAGTGACAGGCCCAAAGTGGGATCCAGCTCAAAGGGAGGTCCCAAGGTCTGACACAATTACTGAAGCTATGAAACACTCACAAAAAGGGGCCTATTAAGACTGCCCCCCAGAAGACTCAACAAGCAGCTGAAAGAGTCTGATGCAGATATTTGTGCCCATGGAATGGACAGAAGCAGCTGATACCTGTTGTTGAATTAAGGAAGGCTGAAAGAAGCTGAGGAGAAGGGAGATCTTGTAGGAGGACCAGCAGTCTCAATTAATCTGGACCCCTGAGCGATCTCAAACACTGGACCACCAAATAGGTAGCATACACCAGCTGATAAGAGGCCTCCAACACACATACAGAAGAGGACTTCCAGGTCTGTGTTCATTCAGAGATGATGCACCTAACCCTCAAGAGAATGTTCGAGGCCCCAGGGAGTTTAGAGGTCAGGTGGGATGGGAGATGGGGTCAATTGGGGTGGGGGATGGGGACATCCATGTGGAGACAGGGGATTGGGGAGGATGTATGGGATGTGGAACAGTCAGAGGGTGGATGGCAGAGGGGGAGAATTAAATTTGGAGTATAAAAATAATTAATTAGTTAATTAATTAAAAGATGACTACACTGTAGATCAAAAACCTTGTGTCTAGATAGATGTTCATAGTTCTCTTTTGGGAGCTTACAGAGAACCTTACTGATCGAAAGACATTAGGACATATGGGTGAAGGCTCCACATAGGCACCAGTTCAATCTCTCTGTGAGTTGTCTGAATGTTGTCTCCAGCAAGGTTGCTTTGCTTTCATTTTGTGGAGAGCAATCTCTTGACTTTTCAGCAATCTGGGTTGTTTGGGGACTGTGATGGGACTCCTTTGAGCAAAAATTGAATGGGATATAATTCAGTCCTGGTACTGGAAGCATTCTTTGATGATAAGAGATGGGAAGTTGAGAACTCCATATCCCCATTATTTATAGAATTTATTAAATTCAACTTTATATATTTTAGGAAGCTTCCACTGCAATAGGTTTCCATAATATTCTTCAAATATGCCTCAATTCTACCTGTATCTCCCTAAATTCCCTCTCTCAAGCACAATCTCTCTTCCCACTGCCCACCTTATCCTCCTGTTCCCACCCCTCTTAACTCCAGATCACCATTAATTATTTCTTCTATTTCCCCATTCCTGGGAAATCCATGTGTCCCTGCCCCTAGTCTTTTCCTCTGTAACTAATCTCCCTGGCTCTATGGATTGCATCTTGGTTATTATTTACTTAATAACTAATATCAACATATAACTGCATACATATCATATTTGTCTTTCTGGGTATGCATCTCTTCCTTCAGGATAATTTTTCCTAGTCCTACCAATTTTCTTGCAAACTTTGCAATGTAATTTTTATAGCTGAGAAATACTCCACTGCATATATGTACCATATTTCCTTATTATTTTTTTCTTTTGAGGGAAATCTAGTTTTATTCTAGTTTCTGGCTATTATGAATCAATGACATGATTATTAAGCAAGAGTTCTTGTGGTAGGATAAAGTGTTCTTTAGGTAGTACACAGGAGTGTATATCTTGAGGTAGATTATTCCCATCATTCTAAAGATTTGACACACTGATTTCCATAGTTGCTATTTTGTTAATCCAAATAGTTCTCCAGAGTTCCCTTTGTTTCACTGTATTCCATCTCAGTGAAAGTGTCCCATTGTATATTATCTGCTTCAGTACATAATTAGTTAATAATGCTTATGTATTACCTATACATTCATATGCATATATAAATATGATGATTTGCTAAATACTTCACTTCACTAGTTACTAGGACATCATGATTCTGAAGAACTCTGCTAGTAATAACTCTTTCTTTATCAATAAAATATATACATATGGAAGATTATATACTGTGAGATAGTTTGGAGTAAAGCATTCCTTATGATTGATTTTTAAATTTATTTCCAATTATTTTAAATTACAAAATGTACTAAAAGCCTAATAGGCTCCTGTCTGCAAGCATAACAGAGTATCATTAATAGTTTCAGGGATTGGTGCCTGCCATTGGATGGGTTTCAAGTTGGACCAGTTATTGGTTAGCTATTCCCTTGGACTTTGCTGCATCTTTGCCCTTGCATTTCTGTAGACAGGAAAATTTTGGGTCAGAAGTGTGGTGGGTGGATTCGATTTACTTACCCCTCCACAGGAGGTTCATGCCTGGCTATAGGAGGTGGCTTTTACAGGTTCCATATCCTCACTGATATGAGTCTCAGCTAAGGTCACCACTCGATGACTCCTGAATTCCTCACCATTCCAGGACTCTGGCACCTCCTTGAGATGCCCAACTCTTCTATCCCTTCCAGCTGCAGATTCTACTCATTCTCTTCAGCTTCTGGCCCTCTCTCCTGTCTTTCACAAACCCTTGCCCCACATCCCTCTGACCATCCCTTCTTCCATCCAGTTCACTCCCTCCATTTGCCTCCTATGATTCTTTTATTCCATATTCTAAGTGAGATTAAAGCATCCTGCCTTGAGCCTTCCATTTTTGGGTTCTGTGGATTGTATCCTATGTATCCTAGACTGTACTAGTAGTTAAGGTTTCCATTGCTGTTAAAAGACACAATGACCAAGGCAATTATGATAAAGGACAACCTTTAGTTGGGGCTGGTTTACAGTTACAGAAAACTTGGTTCATTATCATCATGGTTAAAAGCATGGCTGTGTCCAGGCAAACATCGTGCTGGAAGAGCCAAGAGTTCTAAATCTTGATGTGAAGGCACTAAGGAGAAGGATTACTCTGGCCAGACTTGAGGATATGTATGTGAGTTCAAAGCCCACCTCCAGTGTCACACTCATTCCAACAAGTCCAAAATTTCTCCAGCAAGGACTCATCTCCTAATTGTGTCACTCTTTGTGGGTCAAGCTTTCAAACACAAGTCTACAGAGGCTAAATATTATTAAACCACAACATAGACTTCATGGCTACTATCCACTTATAAATGAGTAGGTACCATGTATGTCCTTTTGGGTCTGGGTTATCTCACTCTGGATGATATTTTCTAGTTCCATCCATTTGTCTGAAAAAATGCATGATGTCCTTGTTTTATTATCTGAATAGTATTTCATTGTATAGATGTACCACATTCCTTTATCCATTCTTCAGTTGAGGAAAATTTAGGTTGTTTCCAGTTTCTGGCTTTTACGAATAAAGCTGCTATGAACATAGTCGAGCAAGTGTCTTTGTGGGATATTGGAGCATCATTTGGCTATATGCTCAGGAATAGTATAGCTGGGTCTTTAGGTAAAACTATTTTTAGTTTTCTGAGATAGTGCCAAATTAAATTCCAAAGTGGTCATCCAAGTTTGCAATCCCACTAGCAGTGTAGCAGTATTCTGCTTTCTTCATATTCTTGCCAGCATGTGCTATACCTTGAGTTTTTCATCTTAGCCATTCTGATGGATATAAGATGGAATCTCAGACTCGTTTTGATTTGTATTTCCCTGTTGACTAAAGACTTTGAACTTTTCTTTAACTGATTCTCAGACATTGGAGATTATCTGTTTACAAGTCTTTCTTTAGCATTTTGGCTCATTTTTAAAATTGCGTTATTCGTGTTGTTGGTGTCTAACTTCTTGAGTTCTTTATAAATTTGGGGTGTTAGCCCTCTATCAGATATAGGGTTAGTGAAGATCCTTTACCAATCTGTAGGCTGATGTTTGGTCTTATAGATAGTGTGCTTTTCCTTACAGAAACGTGACAGTTTCATGAGGTCCTATTTATCAATTTTTGATCTTAGAACCTGAGCTATTGGTCTTATGCTAAGGAAATTGTCTCCTGTATCAGTGTTTTCAGGGCTATTTCCAACTTTCACTTCTATGAGATTTACTGTATCTGGTGTTATGTTGAGATCCTTGATCCACTTGAAATTGAGTTTTATGTGGGGTGATATTGATTTATTTTCATTCTGCTACATGTAGACATCCAGTTCGTCCATCACCATTTGTTGAAGATGCTTTTTTTTCTCCCCTTTGTACAGTTTTGGCTTCTTTATCAAAGATAAAGATTTCATCGTGTGTGTGTGTGTGTGTTTCTGAGTCTTTTATTTGATTCCCTTGATCAACTTGTCTTTTTCTGTACCAATACCATGCAGTTTTTAATCACTATTGCTCTATAGTATAGCTTGAATTCAAGGATGGTGACTCCTTAAGAAGTTTTTTTATTATTCAAAATTGTTTTCAGAATCCTGGGTTTTTCTTTTTTTTCTTTTTCTTTATGAATTTGAGAATTGCTCTTTCAAGTTCTATAAAAAATTGTGTTCGAATTTTCTTTGAGATTTCATTGGATATAAGGATTACATTTGGTAAGATGGCCATATTTTGCTATGTTATTCTTAACAATCCATGAACATGGGAGATCTTTACATCTTCTGATGATATCATCAATTTCTTTCTTAAGGGACATGAAGTCCTTGTCATATATATATTTCAATTGCTTTGTTAGAGTTACACCAAGATATTTTATATTTTGTGGCTATCTTAAAGGGTGTTTTTCTAATGTCTTTCTCAGCTGACTTTGTATAAAGGAGGACTACTGATTTCTTTGAGGTAATTCTCTATCCATCCACTTTGGTGAAGATGTTTATCAGCTGCAAGAGTTCTCTGTTAGAATATTGGGGTGCTTATGTATATTATTATGTCATCATAAATAGTGATGTCTTTGACTTCTCATTTTCCAATTTGGAAACGCTTGATCTCCTTTTATTGTCTTATTCTTCTAGTTATAATTGAAAGTACGCTATTGAAAAGATAATAAAGAGTGGTCATCTTTGTGCCAAATTTTAGTGGGATTCCTTCAAGTTTTTCTTCACCTAATTTGATGTTGGCTATTGGATTGCTGCATTTTGCCTTTATTATGTTTAGGTATATGCCTTTTATCTCCAATCTCTCCAAGACTTTTTAAATGAAAACATGTTGGATTTTTGTCAAAAGCTTTTTCAGCATCTAATATGATCATGTAATTTTTTTCTTTTAGTGTGTGTATATGGTGGATTACACTGATGGATTTTTATATATTAAACTATCCCTGCATCCCTGGGATAAAGCCTACTTCGTTATGACTAGTGGTATTTTTACATGTTCTTGGATTTGGTTTGTGATAATTTTGGTTATTGAATACTTTTGCTTTTATCTTCAAAACAAAATTGCTCATAAATTCTTTTTCTTTATTTAGTCTTTTTGTGGTTTAAGTATTAGGGTGACTGTGATCTCACAAAATGAGGTTGACAGTATTCCTTCTATTTTGTGGAATAGTTTGAGGACAGCTGGTTTTAGCTCTTCTTTGAAAGTCTGGTAGAAATCTGCACTAATACCATCTGACTATAGTAATTTTTGATTTGGAATATCTTAATGACTTCTTGTATTTCCCTAGGGTATGTAGAACTATTTACATAGTGTTTACCTGATCTTGATTTAACTTTGGTAAGTTATATCTGTATAGAAAATCATTCATTTCATTAAGATTTTACAGTTTTGTGGAATACAGTCTTTTAAAATAAGACCAAATGATTCTTTGACTTTCTTAGTTTCTGTTTTTATATCTCACTTTTCATTTCTTATTTTTTTAATTTGGATTCTGTCCTTTTTGTCATGTAGTTAGTTTGGCTAAGGGTTTATTTATTTTGTTGATTTTCTTGAAGAAAGTGTTCTTGGTTTATTCCTTTTATTCTTCTTTTGTTTCTAATTGATTTCAGCTCTGATTTTGATTACTTCCTGCCTTCTACGCTTTTTGGTGTTTTTATTTATTTATTTATTTTTGTTGTTGTTCTAGAGCTTTTATTTGTGCGGTTCAGTTGCTAATATGAGATGTCTCCACTTTTTTTTTTTTTTCAAATAAGGCACATAATGCTATGAACTTTCTAATTAGCACTGCTTTCATTGTGTCCCATAATTTTGAGTTTAAAAAATCTTTTATATGACATTAGTTTCACTAAATATTTTTACAGGATCTTTTACAGTATCCACTTGTAGATAACTTTAAAATATGCTAATTCTTAGTGTCAGTCACATTAGTTCATATTGTAAACATTGCAGAAAGATCTCCAGTATGAGGCCAGCTACCACTATATAATGAGGCACACTCAAAAGAGAAAAGAAATTGCTTCTCGGTTCTTTTCATGTAATTGGTATACCAAACAAGTTGAATTTGTTTTATTCTGTTATTGAATAGCATTACTCTTTATATAAAAACTCTGACCATCAGCGGTCACTTTTTATCAATATTAAACATGGACTGTGCATGATTCTTACTTGTGTTACAAGTAGCATAAGCAAAGTTCAGACATATATAAAAAAGCAGTTATCCAAAACGAGGAAGTTTTAAAACATAAATATATGAAAACTCAACTTCACACACTACTCATTAAACGAAGTAGATTATGCATTTGAAATTAACTTTAGAACCAATTAAGTTATATGAACCCCATTATCTGTATTCCTTGGTGACTTAAAGATCAGTGTTCCATTCACAGCACATTAATGATAAACGTTTTATATATATATTCTTCACTAACTGTGTTGATAACTGAAGCATGTGAGAATTTTACTTCTGGGAGTTTTAAAAGAAATGAGAAAAAGATGTCCACGAGAAAGTGCATGGAGGGAAACTTCTTGAAAATTGGAATGTTTTATCCCTACATAATAATGTTTGTTTCCAACAAAACTATATATATACAACATATTGGTACAACATTAGAGATGCCCAAACCATACTGTAGAATTTAGCAAAGCTGATAAATAAGTAAAAACTTTACTAAACATAGTGAGTTAAATTAAAGTTTATGCTAATTTGAAAATCAAACACTTTTTAAAAAATATTTATTTTATCTTCACTTGTGTGTGTATTCCAGAAAACAGGAAGATAACATTAATTCCTGTGACCTGGAATTATAGGCAATTATGAGTAGAATTAATTTCTGGTAAACATCAGGTAAAATTTGTGTATAATAATGTATCTTTTGAAAATTCACAACATGTTGTGTTTCAGTATTATGGGTATTAGTATATATATTATAAAAAAAAGTACAGACTTCATAAGTGGTCAAAGTGTGCTTGTTTACATGAAGAAATTCTGCAGGCTTACTCTTGTTTGACTTTGAAAAAGAATGATTTATTTATTGAATTTATTTCAATCTCATATTATTTCATTCTCAAATTGATGTTTTGTTATATAAATTCATATACAAATGTGACAATTGCTCGAAATATTTACAGGGGTTATAAAAGTAAAAGTAACTACGACTTACTTAAACACAGTGTTTGAAGCAATTAATGTTCACCACATAGTAATTATCTTGTTTAAAAAAAAAAACGCTATGCATTGCAAACTTCTAAATAGAAGTATAGCAACTGATGTAAATTATTTTTCCTGAGAGTATTTTTGAATGAGAACCAATTAATTTCATTTACTTAAGTTTGACAATTTAAAAGTTGTCTTATTATATACATACGGCAAAAAAAAAAACAAAACACATGCATAAGGTAGTAGGTTCATTTATGACAATCATTATTGAAATGTCATAGCTTTGGCTAATTTTGAGTCTTTTCAATTCATATCAGTTTATATATATATATAATATATAATATATATAATAATATATAATATATATATATATTATTGATGATAAAATTATCATGGATAAATATTAGTTGTAAATATTGTTTCTGATTATAGAGCTTACTAATATCAACATGCTACAGAGTAGAACTTTATATTTATTATTTGCTTCATTTGATGTCTAATGAGAACAAAATGGGGTATCACCAACATAACCAAGAAAGCAATGGACCCATGTACTGTGATCTTGATTAAGAACTGTATTTGGGATACTGTATTCGAGTTTTAATATTTACAAATGCTTTTCTGTTACTGGCAGGCAATTTGAGTCTAAACTACAGATATATATCTTTTAGTAATTAAAACATGTTCAATAATAGCATATTACAAAATGATGTAAAAGCAAAAATTACTCCTCAATATGAAGATTATGCTACTGTGCAATGAACATCTCATGTAACAATGGAAATATGATAAAGGACTCAAGTTCAGTTTCTAGAACTTGCATGCGGTGGTTCAATGCCACTGTGTCTCTTGCTCTAGGTTATTGGACACATTTTGGCTTCTGAGTGTACCCTTATACACATGCGATATACAAAATCAAAAGTAAACAAAGTAATTAACATAATTATTTAGAAAAGATAATGAGAATGGGGTGATTTTTAACTCTGATATTCTGAAAAGAGAAATATAGTAATAAAATTTAAGTAGTTCTTTGGATATAAAGTAAATTATGAATAAATTATGTTTGAATCATAGTTAATGATTATTTTAAGATATCTGGTAGTGATCATGCACTTGTGCAAAGAAAACTAAAATAGTGTAAAAACATCAAATCAGATAATAAGAACACGTTTCTAAGGAAGTGTAAATTTTATCTACATACGTTTAATATATTCAGAATATGCTATAACTTTAAAGAATAAATTTAAAGAAAAATCTGTTAAAATACTTAACTATATTTCTATGCCTCATTCTATCTGAAAATAGCTTTTTAGTTGTTCATTTATGTACAGGTTTTACATTTCCAATAGATTCAGCCACATTATTATACTCAGTATGGGTTATAAATAAAAGTGTTCTAGTGTTTTATTCCTTCTGGCTTATATTGGTTCTGTCCTATTATTTTGGAACATATGACAGAGATTTTTCATATTTCAGTGTGTAGACAGTTTATTCCCTTAGGAGACTAATATAAAATAAAAATAAAATAAGATTATACAATATATAAACATGTTCTTCACAACATCATGGCTTTTCAGTAGCTTACATTCTATGTAAATAGTCTTCATTTAACCAACATTATTTTTGTATTTGTGCAAAAGATCAGAATAGATTTTCTGAATTATACTGCTAAATGAATAAAAATAATCCTTATGTCAAATGGATAATTGACACCTGTATACTATGGATTTACTTAAAAGTTAATTTACTGCCTTTCTAATCCAAACCAAATCAAAATGTCACATTAAGTATAAATGTTTTTCAATCTGGAACAGTATTTTTTTGACTTATTCAAAATTCATATATTTTTGCTATATTCCTGTTTCCATGTGCTAAATCTTTTTATCTCTAATTATGCTCTTGACTATTTTAAAAACACTGCTTTTGTATTATGTTAATCTATGCTTTTTGTTAATAAAAAGATAAACATCCAGCTACAACCTGGGTCCAAGTCTGTCTTCAGAAACCACAAAATATTCTCACAGACTAAAACATTCCAAGTGAAATAAGTGATGTGGAACATTCTAGTCTTGATTAGTGCCATGTTTCATGTGTCTCGTCATTTCAGTAGTGCATGTATCTTTCAATCATGTTGATTCACAGGCTTGCAATCATTTTTAGTAGTGCACACCGCTTATATCTGATGAATTTCTGAAGGATTTCCACATAAATTACTTGTTATGTCTAAATATGATGTTATTTTCATATTTTCTTTTAGAACAATTCAGAATCCTTCTAACTAGATTCTTTGTTCAGAATTTATCTAGCACATGCATTTATATGCACAGTTTAAATGAATTAATTTATCAAAACCTTGACTCTGGACGTTATTGTCCATATTAGCTGCATAATTTTTCCAGTGTTCTTTGTGTTGATGGGCATGGAAAATGTGTGAATATCTTATTACATGTAAAAGGTTACAAATGGAAAAATAATGGGCTGATAAATGGCTCAGTGAGTGAGCATGCTTTCAACCAATCCTAACAAGCTCAGTGGAAAAAGATCTGAGCTGGCTCCTAAAATTATACTGTAATCTCACACATGTCATGCTACTTGTGTACACACTATGTAAAAATATGCAATAAATAAATGCATATGTAATATTTACATTACTACAACATAAGTTGGGTTCTATTTGTGTAGCCAGTCTATTAGTCTATGTCTTTTTATTGGGGGAATTGAGTCCATTGATGTTAAGAGAAATTAAAGAAAAGTAATTGTTGCTTCCTGTGATTTTTGTTGTTGACATTGGGATTCTGTTCTTGGAGCTGTCTCCTTTTAGGTTTGTTGATGGATTGCTTTTTCTAGGGTGTAGTTTCCAACTTTGTGTTGGTGTTTTCCCATTAACATTTTTGGAAGGGCTGAATTTGTGCAAATATATTGTGTAAATTTTTTTGTCATGAAATACTTTGGTTTCTCCTTCTATGGTAATTGAGAGTTTTGCTGGGTATAGTAGCCTGGGCTGGCATTTGGGTTCTCTGAGTGTCTGTATAACATTTGTTCTGTCTTTATTTATGTCTGCAATTGTTGTTCTGATATTTAAGTGTTGGTAGGAATTTCTTTTCTGGTCCAGTCTATTTGGAGTTCTGTGGGCCTCTTGTATGTTCATGCACATCTCTTTCTTTAGATTAGGGAAGTATTCTTCTATATTTTTTGAAGATATTTACGGGCCCTTTAACTTGAAAATCTTTATTTTCATCTATACCTATTATCCTTAGGTTTCGTCTTCTCATTGTGTCCTGGATTTCCTGGATGTTTTGAGTTAGGCTTTTTTTGCATTTTGCATTTTCTTTGATTGTTGTGCCCATGTTCTCTATGGAATCCTCTGTACCTGAGATGCTCACTTCCATCTCTTGTATTCTTTTAATGATGCTCACATCTATGGTTCCTGATTTATTTCCTAGGGTTTCTATCTACAGAGTTGTCTCCCTTTGGTTTTTCTTCATTTATTCTACTTCCATTTTTAGATCTTGGATAGTTTTGTTCAATTCCATCACCTGTATGGTTGTGTTTTCCTGTAATTCTCTAAGGGATTTTTGTCTTTTTTCTTTAAGAACTTCTTTTTTTTTTTTTACAAGAAAACATTTAATTTGGGACTCATGGTTTTTGAGAATTAGGGTGTAAGATCATCATCACAAGGCTCATGGCAGCAGGCAGGCATGGTGCTGAAGTGTGGGAGCTTTAGTCAGAGAGGATTAACTGGGAGGAGTGTTGGGTTTTGAAACCTTAAAGCCCAGCCCCAGGTGACACAGCTTCTCTAACAAGGCCACACCTCTTTCAGCACAGGGTTTGGCTCCACATTACATATCCTAGTGGTGTACTCCTTCAACATAGCAGAGTCGATATTAGGCTATATCTTAGGGTTATTGTTGTTATGAAGAGACACGATGACCACAGCAGGTTTTATAAAGGAAAACGTAACTGAGTCAGACTTACAGTTTCAGAGGTTTATTACATTATAGTCATGCTGGGGAGCATAGTGGCTCTCAGGCAGACATGGTGCTGAAGAGGTAGCTGAGAGTTCAACATCTGGATCTACAGGTCTGAGGAAGAAAGCCACTCTGCTTGGTTTGAACTTTTGAAACTTTAAAGTCCATGTCCATTGACACACATTCTCCAGTATGCCTGCACCTACTCCAGCAAGGCCATATGTCCTGTCCTTTCATTTAGTGCCACTCCCTATGAGCATATGGGAACATTTAAATTCAAACGTAAAATCACATCTGCTAAGAAAATTAGTCCAAATCTTCTCAGTTTAGCCTCTGGTAGATTCTTAGGACAAAGACAAAAAGCAGCCACATTCTTTACCAAAATATCACAAGCAGGGTATCTAAGCCCAGTTGATAATATTGTTCCCCTCTGAAAACTCTTTTGAGCTGGATCTCTGTAGTCTCCATTGTTATTAGCACTATTGCCTCCTCAGCTCCTTCTGGAATGGCCTTTTAACCCTAACTTACAATGTTCAGCCATTTTCTTACTTCAGAGTCCCAAAGTCTTCCATATGCGTCCCAAAATAAACCTAGTATGGCCATATCTGTTACAGTAATAGCCAACTTCTTAGTTCTGAATTCTGACTCAGTTATTTTTCTTTTTGAAAGCATTAAAGCTTTTTTGGGCAAATTTCTTTTTTTTTTTTTTACATATTTTCCTCAATTACATTTCCAATGCTATCCCAAAAGTCCCCCTCCCCTCCCACTTCCCTACACACCCATTCCCATTTATTTGACCCTGGCGTTCCCCTGTAGTGGGGCATATAAAGTTTGGATGTCCAATGGGCCTCTCTTTCCAGTGATGGCCGACTAGGCCATCTTTTGATACATAATGCAGCGAGAGTCAAGAGCTCCGGGGTACTGGTTAGTTCATAATATTGTTCCACCTATAGGGTTGCAGATCCCTTTAGCTCCTTGGGTACTTTATCTAGCTCCTCCATCGGGAGCCCTGTGATCCATCCACTAGCTGACTGTGAGCATCCACTTCTGTGTTTGCTAGGCCCCGGCATAGCCTCACAAGAGACAGCTATATCTGGGTCCTTTCAGCAAATTCTTGCTAGTGTATGCAATGGTGTCAGCGTTTGGAAGCTGATTATGGAGTGGATCCCTGGATATGGCAGTCTCTAGATGGTCCATCCTTTCGTCACAGCTCCAAATTTTGTCTCTGTAACTACTTCCATGGGTGTTTTGTTCCCAATTCTAAGGAGGGGCATAGTGTCCACACTTCAGTCTTCATTCTTCTTGAGTTTCATGTGTTTAGCAAATTGTATCTTATATCTTGGGTATCCTAAGTTTTGGGCTAATATCCACTTATCAGTGAGTACATCTTGTGTGAGTTCCTTTGTGATTGTGTTACCTTACTCAGGATGATGCCCTCCAGGTCCATCCATTTGCCTAGGAATTTCATAAATTCATTCTTTTTAATAGCTGAGTAGTACTTCATTGTGTAAATGTACCATAATTTCTGTATCCATTCCTCTGTTGAGGGACATCTGGGTTCCTTCCAGCTTCTGGCTATTATAAATAAGGCTGCTATGAACATAGTGGAGTATGTGTCCTTCTTACCGGTTGGGACATCTTCTGAATATATGCCCAGGAGAGGTATTGCTGGATCCTCCCGCAGTACTATGTCCAATTTTCTAAGGAACCGCCAGACTGATTTCCAAAGTGGTTGTACAAGCTTGCAATCCCACCAAAAATGGAGGAGTGTTCCTCTTTCTCCACATCCTCACCAGCATCTGCTGTCACCTAAATTTTTGAACTTAGCCATTCTGACTGGTGTGAGGTGGAATCTCAGGGTTGTTTTGATTTGCTTTTCCCTGATGATTAAGGATGTAGGACATTTTTTCAGGTGCTTCTCCCCATTCGGTATTCCTCAGGTGAGAATTCTTTGTTCAGCTCTGAGCCCCATTTTTTAATGGGGTTATTTGATTTTTTGGAGTCCACCTTCTTGAGTTCTTTATACATATTGGATATTAGTCCCCTATCTGATTTAGGATAGGTAAAGATCCATTCCCAATCTGTTGGTGGTCTTTTTGTCTTATTGACGGTGTCTTTTGCCTTGCAGAAGCTTTGCAGTTTCATGAGGTCCCATTTGTCAATTCTTGTTCTTACAGTACAAGCTGTTGCTGTTCTATTCAGGAATTTTTCCCCTGTGCCCATATCTTCAAGGATTTTCCCCACTTTCTCCTCTATAAGTTTCAGTATCTCTGTTTTTTTTTTTTTGTGAAGTTCCTTGATCCACTTAGATTTGACCTTAGAACAAGGAGATAGGAATGGATCTATTAGCATTCTTCTACATGATAACAACCAGTTGTGCCAGCACCATTTGTTGAAAATGCTGTCTTTCTTCCACTGGATGGTTTTAGCTCCCTTGTCAAAGATCAAGTGACCATAGGTGTGTGGGTTCATTTCTGGGTCTTCAATTCTATTCCATTGTTCTACTTGTCTGTCAGTATACCAGTACCATGCAGTTTTTATCACAATTCCTCTGTAGTAAAGCTTTAGGTCAGGCATGGTGATTCCACCAGAGGTTCTTTTATCCTTGAGAAGAGTTTTTGCTATCCTAGGTTTTTTGTTATTCCAGATGAATTTGCAGATTGCTCTTTCTAATTCGTTGAAGAATTGAGTTGGAATTTTGATGGGCATTGTATTGAATCTGTAGATTGCACTAGACAAGGCTGTCCACTCTCCCCATACCTATTCAACATTGTACTTGAAGTCATAGCCAGAGCAATACGACAACAAAAGGAGATCAAGGGGATACAAATTGGAAAAGATGAAGTCAAAATATCACTTTTTGCAGATGATATGATAGTATATATAAGTGACCCAAAAATTCCACCAGAGAACTCCTAAACCTGATAAGCAGCTTCGGTGAAGTAGCTGGATATAAAATTAACTCAAACAAGTCAATGGCCTTTCTCTACACAAAGAATAAACAGGCTGAGAAAGAAATTAGGGAAACAACACCCTTCTCAATAGTCACAAATAATATAAAATATCTTTGCGTGACTCTAACTAAGGAAGTGAAAGATCTGTATAATAAAAACTTCAAGTCTCTGAAGAAAGAAATTAAAGAAGATCTCAGAAGATGGAAAGATCTCCCATGCTCATGGATTGGCAGGATCAACATTGTAAAAATGGCTATCTTTAAGAATTTCTACCCGTTTAACAGTGTTTGCCTGTAGTTCTTTAAGGACTTCTACCTATTTAGCAGTGTTCTCCTGTAATTCCTTGAGGGATTTTTTTGTTTGTTTGTTTGTTCGTTTCCTCTCTAAGAGCTTCTACCTGTTTAGCAGCGTTCTATATTTCTTCAAGTGAGTTATTAATGCCCTTCTTAAAATCTTCTACCACCATTATGAGTTATGATTTTAAATCTGAGTCCTGCTTTTTGGGTGTGTTAGCATATCCAGGGTGTGCTGTAGTGGGCATACTGGGTTCTGATGATGCCCAGTGTTCTTGGTTTCTGTTAGTAATATTCTTAAGTTTGCCTTTCACCATCTGGTAATCTCTGGTGTTGATGTTCAAGCTGTCTTTGGCTGGAGCCTGATCCTCCTGTGATTCTGTTAGCCTCTGTCAGCACTCCTGGGAATCCAACTCTCACCTGAGTCCCAGTGGTCAAAGCACTCTCTGTAGGCAAGCTCTCCTCTTACAGGGCAGGTGTCCAGAAGTCTGGAGCTCTGATCTACCTCCTGAGTCCTGGGGTCAGAGCCCTCTCTGTAGGCCAACTCTCCTCTGGCTAGGAAGGTGCCCAGGGATCTGGGCTCAGCTCTGCTTTCTGTCCAAGAATGAAGGATCCATGGGACCCTGTCCAATAATCTCTGTTGCTTCTATCACCCACGTGCTCTCCAGTGATCATGAGGTCCTTGGTATGCTAGGGGTCCTGCAGCATAGAGAGTCCTCTGGGGCCCTCAATGCCATTGGCCAGGTTCATACAGAAGATGGAGTGGCTGGCCAGACCTAAACTGATTCCAGCCTCTCTTAGGGCAGGGTTCCCCTGTCCTTGTTCCTGCTGGCACAAGACTCTCCAGGATTATTTGGAGCTGATGTTGTCTTCCACTCTCCCATGATCCCAAGGTGATCCCAAGGTCCTGTGGTGTAGAGAGTACTCTAGGGCCCTTTCTAGCCTCTGGCGGTTCCAGGAGGAAAATAGGGGGCTGGCCCCAACCGGGCAATATTTTTTTAACTTTAGATTTTTTAAGAACAGCCATAATAAGAACTTGATCAGTACTCACATACTGCACTAAAACCCAGGTCTCTAATTCCAAGTTAATCCAGAGCCATGTCAAATGAGTCTGCATTATTTATCAAGTAATATCAAGAATTAATACAATAAGCTCAGCAATGGTGGCACACGCCTTTAATCCCAGCACTTAGAAGGCAAAGGCAGGCAGATTTCTGAGTTTGAGTTGAGCCTTGTCTACAGAGTGAGTTCCAGGACAGCCAGAGCTATAAAAAGAAACCCTGTCTCAAAAAAACAAACAAACAAACAAACAAAAAAGAATTAATAAGATAATATTGCTCAGGGAATATTTCTAGAACTCAAAATTCAACCTCAATATATTATTGCTAGCTACTTAATATGTTTGTGTCCAAATAAAGATACTAAGAGAAATGATTTTAGAATTAGCAAATATTTGTAATCTCATGAATATAATAATAAACATGTTAATTATGTCATTAACTATGGAATTTTTAAATATACCTAAAGCCATTTTAGTAGCCTGAAAACTAGCAGAAAAACAAATGACTGGAGTATTTATTCTATAATTCTATATGTTGAAAATCTCAATTTAAATAAATTATTGCTATATGAAATTCGCAAGTTTTAAAAATATAAACAATGAATTACTGGACAATTCATTACCTATATTAAATAGCGAGTCTTTATTATAGCAGAACTATCAGTGCTCATTATGGATATTTTAGAAATAACTACAACACATAAAATAAATAGGAAAACAAAACAAAGACACCCTAATATATCCATTCCCTTTTATTATAGTTCTGAAGCAAAAGGAAACCTTAAAAAGAAAGGGGAAGTGATAGAGAGACAAAGAAATTGAGAAATAGAAAAAACACAGGCCTTCTGCTTGGTTCTTGCTGCTGCCCTAGTTGGTCTGCTCTAGTGAATACACCATAAACTGATCCATCCTACAGAACTCGCTGCACTAAGAGCAGTCCCTCACCCCCAATCCCCAGTCCTGGAGCTGCTCCTGTGAACCTGGTGGACTCTGGTCCCATCACCTATCATACCCCTGCCCTCCCGTAATTCACTCCCCTTCCGTCCCTTCCACCCCTTCCACCCGGTCCTTGCTACTGTGGCAGACTCTTAGTTGGTTTGCTCCCATGAAGACTCCATATCCTGATTCATTTTAGAGGACCTGGTGCACTCAGAGCAGTTGTCTGGAAGCCTTCCAGTAGATCTAATGCAGCCAGGGCAACAGATCAGCAGTTTCTCTCATCCCTGTGAAGAGTCCCCAGTTGGGAGGCTCCACAGGTGGTTGGATACATCCAGGCCTACCTGGAGACCTGAAGCAACCCAGGGACAAAAGAGGCAGACTCCATATAGTCACAAAGACAAATAAACAACAGAGATATCCTGATGGTGAAAGGCAAGTATAAGACCATAAATAACAGAAGCGAAAGTATGCAGGCATCATCAGAACCCAGTTCTCCCACCACAGCAAGCCCTGAATACAGCAACACACCTGAAAATCAGCTATCTGTCCTAAAAATCCTATCTCATGAAAATAATAGAGTCCTTTAAGGAGGATATCAATAAGTCACTGAAAGAAATACAGCAAAACACAGGTAAACAGGTGAAGGAATTGAATAAAGTGATCCTAGACCTAAAAGTGGAAGTAGAAAAAATAAAGAAAACACAAATGGAGGCAAACCTGGACATTGAAAACCTAGGAAAGAGGTCAGAAATTACAGATGTAGGTATTACCAACAAAATACAAGAGATAGAAGACTGAATCTCAGGTGTAGAAGATACAGTAGAAGAAATTGACATAACTGTCAAAGAAAATTCAAAACATAAAAAATTCCTGACCCAAAGCATCCAGGAAATTCAGGAATCAATGAAAAGACCAAATCAGATAGAGGAGATAATCAGAATAGAGGAGAACAAAGATTCCCAGATCAAAAGGCCCTGAAAATGTCTTCAACGAAACTATAGAAGAAAACCTTACAAATCTAAGAAAGAGATGGACATAAAGGTAAAAGAAGTTTATAGAACACCAAATAAATGGGACCAGAAAAGGAAATCTTCTAAATAGAAAATAATCAAAACACTAAATGCACAGAGCAACGAAAGAATCTTAAAAGCTGCAAGGGAAAAAGGCCAAGTAACATACAAAAGTAGACCTATCAGAATTACACCAGACTTCTCAAAAGAGATTATGAAAGCCAGAAAATCCTGGTCAGAAGTCATGGAGACTCTAAGAGAACATAAGTGCCAGGTCAGGCTACTATACCCAGCAAAACTCTCAATCAACATAGATGGAGAAACCAAAATATTTCAGGAAAAAACAAAATTCAAACAGTAAATATCTACCAACCCAGCCCTACAGAAGATCCTGGAAGGAAAGCTTCAACACAAGGAAGATACCTGCACCAAAGAAAAGACAAGATATTAAGCATCTCACAACAAAACCAAGCATCTCACAATCACTTGAAGCCACTTACATAAACAAACATATAAGGAACCAAAAGTAATCTCTCTTTAATATGTCCCAATATTAATGGACTCAACTCACCTATAAAAAGACATAAGCTAAGAGACTGGATACACAAACAACATCCTGCATTTTGCTGCATACGAGAAATACACCTCAATAACAAAGACAGAAAAAAAAAGGAAAAGGTCTTCCAAGCAAATGGTCCCAGGAAACAAGAAAGAGTTGCCATCCTAATATCCAATAAAATAGACTTTAATCCAAAAGTTATCAAGCATGATGAAGAAGGACACTACATATTCATCAAGGGGATAATACACCAAGAGAAAGAAAGTCTCTATTCTGAACATCTTTGCCCCAAATGCAAGAGCACCCAAATTCAAAATAGAAATTTTACTAAAACTCAAAACATACATTGAACCCCACACAATAATAGTTGGAGATTTTAACACCCCACTCTCACCAATGGATAGATCGTTGAAACAGAAATTAAACAGAGACATAGTGAAACTAAGAGAGGTTATGAACCAAATGGATTTAACAGATAACTACAGAACATTTCACCCTAAAAGAAAAGAATACACCTTCTTCTCAGCACCTCATGACACCTTTTTCAAAATCAACCATATAATTGGTCACAAAACAACCCTCAACAGATACAAGAAGATTGAAATAATACCATGCATCCATTCAGATCATCATGGGCTAAGGCTCGTCTTCAATAACAGCAAAAACTACAGAAAGCCCACATACATGTGGAAACTGAACAGTTCTCTAGTCAATGACAATATGGTCAGGGAAGAAATAAAGAAATTATAGACTTCCTGGAATTTAATGAAAATGTTGACACATCATACACAAACTTATGGGTCACAGTGAAAGCAGTCCTAACAGGAAATTTCATAGCATTGAGTGCCCTGGTAAAGAAACTGAAGAGATCATAAACTAACAACTTTACAACACACCTGAGAGCTCTAAAACAAAAAGAAGCAAACTCACCCAAGAGGAATAGAAGGCAGGAAATAATCAAACTCAGGACCAAAATCAACCAAATAGAAACAAAGAAAGCAATACAAAGAATCAGCAAAACAAAAAACTGGTTCTTTGAGAGAATCAACAGGATAGATAAACCCCTAGCCAAACTAGCTAAAGGGCCAAGAGGCAGTATTCAAATTAATAAAATCAGAAATGAAAAGGGAGACATAACAACAAAAATGGAGGAAATTCAAAATATTATCTGATTAATACAATAAATATCTATACTCAAAAAACTGGGAAATCTAGATGAAATGAAGGGTTTTCTAGACAGATGCCACAAACTAAAGTTAAATCAAGACCAGGTAAACTATCTAAACTGGCCCATATTGCACAAGGTTGTAGTAATCATTAAAAACCTCCCAACCACAAAAAGCTTAGGGCCAGATGGATTTAATGCAGAACTCTACCAGACCTTCAAAGAAGACATGATACTGATTTTCCTCAAACTATTCCATAAAATAGAAACAGAAGGAACACTACCTAAATCATTCTATGAAGCCACAATTACTCTGATACCTAAACCACACAAAGACCCAACCAAAAAAGAGAACTTCAGATCAATCTCACTTATGAATATTGATGAAAAAGTACTCAATAAAATTTTTGCATACTGAATCCAAGAACATATTAAAACTATCATTCACCATGATCAAGTAGGCTTCATCCTAGGGATGCAAGGTTGTTTTAACATATGAAAATCCATTGATGTAATTCTCTGTATAAATAAACTCAAAGAAAAAAAATCACATGATCATCTCCTTAGATGCTGAAAAGCATTTGACAAAATACAACACCCCTTCATGTTAAAGGTATTAGAAATATCAGGAATTCAAGGCCCATATCTAAACATAATTGAAGCAATTTACTGCAAACCAACAGTCAATATCAAATTAAATATAGACCAAATTGAGGCAATTCCACTAAAATCAGGGACAAGACAAGGATGCCCACTCTCCCCATATCTATTCTATTGAATACTTGAAGTGATATCTAGAACAATAAGAGAACAAAAAGAGATCAAGGGCATACAAATCAGTAGAGAAGAAATAAAGGTATCACTATTTGCAGATGATATGATGATGATATGATAGTATATATAAGCAACCCCAAAAATTCTACCAAAGGACTTCTCCAGCTGATAAACAACTTTAGCAAAGTGGCTCAATATAAAATTAATTCAAATAAATTAGTAGCTTTCCTTTATACAAAGAATAAACAGGCTGAAAAGGAAATTAGGGAAACAGATCCCTTTACAATAGCCAAAACAAGTGAAAGATCTGTATGGTGATAACTTCAAGATTCTCAAGAAAGAAACTGAAGAAGATCTCAGACAATGTAGAGATCTCCAATGCTCATGGATTGGCAGAATTAAAATAGTAAAATGTCTATCCTATCAATGCATCCCCATCAAAATCCCAATACAACTCTTCAAAGACATGGAAAGAGCAATTCTCAAATTCATCTGGAAAGGAAAAAAAAATAACTAAAACAATTCCTAAGTATAAAAGAACAGTTGGGGGAATCACCATCTCTGACCTCAAGCTTTACTACAGAGCAATACTGATTAAAACTTCATGATAATGGTACAGAGACAGACATGTTGATCAATGGAATAGAACTGAAGACCCAGAAATAAAACCACACACTTTCGTTCACTTAATCTTTGACAAAGACACAAAAAATATACAACAGAAAAAAGGAAGCATCTTCAATAAATGATACTGTTCTAACTGGTTGTCCTATAGACCCATCTTTGTCACCTTGTACAAAGCTCAAGTTCAAGTGGATGAAGGACCTCAAAATAAAGCCAGATACACTGAATCTAATAGAAGAGAAAGTGGGAAAGAACCTTGAACTCATTGGACAGGAAGAACCTTCCTAAACAGAACTCCAATGGCTCATGCTTTAAGATCAAGAATTTATAAATAGGACCTAATAAGACGTGAAAGCTTCTGTAAGACAAAGGACATAGTCAATATGAAAAATTGGCAATGTACGGTTTGGGGAAAAAAAATTCACTAACCCCACATCCTATAGAAGGCTAATATCCAAAATATATGAAGAATTCAAGAAGTTGTCAGCAAAAAACAATCAAAAAATGGGGTAGAGTACCAAACAGAGAATTTACAACTGAGGACTCTCAAATGGCTGAGAAACACCTAAAGAAATGTTCAAAGTCCTTAGTGATCAGAGAAATGCAAACCAAAATGACCCTGAGATTCCACGTTACACCAATCAGAATGGTTAAGATCAAAATGTCAGGTGACAACACATGTTGAAAAGGATGTGGAAACGAGGAACACTCTTCCATTGCTGATGGGATTGCAAACTGGTACAACCACTCTGGAAATCAATCTGGAGTTTCATTGGAAAACTCCAAGAAAGATCTAAGTCTATGGAAATAGATCTACCTGAAGACCCAGCTATACCACTCTTGGAAATATACCCAAAAGATGTCCCACCATGTCACAGAGGCACATGTTCTACTATGTTCATAGCAGCCTTATTTGTGATAGCCAGAAGTTGGGGAAAACCTAGATGTCCCATTACAGAAGAATGGACACAGAAAATGTGGTTCATGTACACAATGGAATACTACTCAGTTATTAAGAATGAGGACATCCTGAGTTTTGTAGGCAAATAGATGGAACTAGAAAATAACATCCTGAGTGAGGTAACTGAGATCCAAAAGGATGTGCATGGTATGTGGATATTAGTCAAAAGAAAAGTACAGAATGCCTGAGATACAGTCCACAGAACTCAAAAAGATCAACAATCTGAAGTGTCCAATTGAGGAAGCTCCAGTCCCACTTAGGAGAGAGAAGAAAGGAATCACAAATGGGTAGGGAGGGAGGTACCTGGGAAGTAAAGTGGGCATGGGAAAAAGGTGGGGAGGGGACAACCTGTTCTGGAATTGGGTGAGGAAAAAGGACTGAAGCCTTGAGGGCCAGCAGAAGGAATGGAAACAGGCAACCACCAACCTTAGGAAATGGGAGTTTGGTGGAACCCTTCAGAATGCACCAGAGACATGGGATGTGAAATATTTATAGGAATCAAAGTGAGGGACTTAGATGAAATGCCTGACAGTAGGGAGAGGGAAGTTATAGAGCCCACCTCCAGCAGGAAGAGATAGCATCACGTGAGGGATGGTGTTGCCATCCCACAGTCTCATCTCTGTCCCATAATTGTTTCTGTCTGAAAGAACTACAGTGATGGAAATAGAGAGGAGCCTGAGGAAAAGAAGGTCCAGTGATAGGCCCAAAGTGGGATCCAGCTCAAGGGGAGGTACTAAGGCCTGACACTATTACTGAGGCTATGGAGCACTCACAAGAAAGGGACCTATCATGACTGCCCTATGAAATAACCAAAAAGCAGCTGAAAGAGTCAGATGCAGACATTTGCATCCAATCAATGGACAGAAGCTGCTGGCCCCTGTTGTTGAATTAGGGAAGGATGAAAGAAGCTGAGGAAGAGAAGGGTGATCCTGTAGAAAGACAAGCAGACTCAATTAATCTGGACCCCCGAGATCTTTCAAACACTGGACCACCAGACACCATACACCAGCAAATACAAGGCCCCAAATACACATACAGTAGAGGGCTTCTGGATCTGTGTTCATTCAGAGATGATGCACCTAACCCTAAAAAGAATGGAGGCCCAGGGAGTTTAGAGGCCAGGTGGGGTGACCTGAACCCAGAAATATGTTTTGCTGAATAATCAATCAAGTTGTCATTAACCCCAACCATGATGGAGTCAAATGGAAATAGAAAGAATATTATATATGTGGCAGAATATGGAACAACAAATTAAATAACTTGCATTTTCTCTATTTTCTTTTCTTTTTCTTTTTTCATTTTTATTATTTTCTCTATTTACATTTCAAATGTTATCCCAATTCCTAGGTTCCCTCCACAATCCCCCTATCTCCTCCTCCTTCCCCTCTGACTCTATGAGGGTGCTCCCCCACTTGCCCACCCACTCTTGCCTCAGCGTCCTAGTGTTCCCCTATCCTGGGTCATCAAGCTTCCAAAGGACCAAGGGGATCCCCTCCCAGTGATGCCAGATAAGGCAGTCCTCTGCTACATATCCAGCTTGAGCCTATAGTGACCAGAAGAGGGGATCAGTTACCCTAGCAGTGGAAGCACAGGCCCTTATAAAATGCTTATAATGGGTGTTGGGAATTATGTGTCCAGTGGAAGACAAGTGAACACCCTAAGCCATCTGTCTTCCTTTACTGTATGCTACAGTGTTTTATTTTATTTTTATTTTGTAATACTCACAAACTAAACAATATCAATATATTCAGTACTTAAAAGACTCAGATTCATATTAGAAAGATTTTATGAGTAACAATATTTTTTGATTGCACTTTAAGGACTTCTCATGTTATTCATTTATTTGTTTAATTTTTTCTGTATTATTAAATTTATGTGTTTTGCCTGCATGTATGTGCAGCATGTCAGTGAAGTGTCCTCAGAGGCCAGAAGGTGGCAATGAGAAGACAAGAACAATCATAGCAGTCTATAATATTAGTTTGGGGTACCTCACAGGCTTGTTTTAACAGTAACTCCTTGTAAGGTAACCCACCCTTGGCACTGAAACTTTCATTTAGAAGTTCAGATTTTCTGAGAACAGCATTGTTCACTATTTGGAGTGCTGCTGTCGGAATATCATATTTATTATCTATACTAACTTCCAAGTTAGGGGAATTTCATAAAGCTTTCTTTATTTTTCATTTTGATGAACTCATACTCTACTTCTCCTTTTATCCCTTTTTACTTCCCAAATAATATTTTAGTTCCCAGTATTCACTCCCCCAAATTTTCAAATCACATTTGTTCTATTATCCTTTTGTTGTAAGTTTTATTTAAATTTTAAGCTCTTAAATCCTCAAGTTTTTCTTTCTTTCTTTTTTTCTTTTTTTTTTTTGTGCACATTCCATTCCATTCCTTGTCTTCACCTTTCATATCACCATACCTATCACACTACTCACTACTTGAAGTCTTCTGTTCCCAGTATTCCAATCTCTAATTTTATTTTACCTATAGTGTACTAAGGCATGGGCTGGTCCTGTGTCCTCTTTCTAGTATCCTAGATTCCACATATCACATATTAAACACCAAAATACCAATGAAAAATTGAAGCTTGGGCCCTCATATGAAAGAGAACATGGGCCATGTGTCTATGGTGACTTCATTCACTATTTTATTTTCCTGGCAGTGTTCATGACTACTCTTTTTTCTACTGTGTATTTCTACCACATTTTCACTTTTTATTCATTGGTTGATGATGGATTAATTCCATCATCCTGTGTATTATGTATTGTGAATGAAACAATTAACATGGATGTACAAAGATCTGAGTCATGAGATAAAAAGCTGTGTGTATAAATACCCAGAATTGGTACAACTGAAGGGTACTATAAATTTATTTCCATTTTTTTCAGAAGCCCTCAGATGTATTTCCATTTCCATTTTTTTTTCAGAAGCCCTCAGATGTATTTCTATAGTAGCTGCACTAGTTCTCACTCCTATCAGTAGTTTCTAGGAGTTCCCCATTATCCACTTCTAAGCCAGCGATTGTTGTCATTGATATCCCTAATCATCATTAGGCTATGTTGATGGGGATATGCTATAATCTACAAAAACTTTCAATCAGCATTTTTCTAATGGCTACGGATTTTGAGCACATTTGGTTTTATTTACATGCCAGTTATTTGTTTTATTTTGTTTTGTTTTGTTTTGTTATTTTATCCATTACCCATTTTAAATTGGGTTATTTATTTTCTTGGTGTTTAGATTTGTTTAGAACATTTTGTATTCTAAACACTAATCCACTATCAGATGCCTAACTGGCACTTTTTCCTCCCATTCTGTAGACTGTCTTTTCACAAAATTACTGTTTTCTTGATATGTAGCTTTTTGGTTTCACAGGATCAAATATTGCCAGTTTTGACACTTGTGTTTTTTGCTTCACTATAATCCTATCTAAAAAGCCCTGCCTCACCTACATATCGAACAATCTTCCTTTTTTCACTTAGATTATGATGGTTTTATTTTCCCACAACTTCCCATAATAAATATATTTATTTTGTGTTCTGTAATACATAGTCTGTTACTTTTCTTCGATTGACATAAAGTTTAGTTCTATTAATTTGTTTCAGTAGTTATCAACAGTATTTCTATAGAATAGCATCTCTGTGTGGGAATTTAAGTCTATTTGTCTTTGATTTTAAGTGTTTCATATATCTGCATTATGGGTAAGAATAGGGAGGTATCATGTTTGTTAAATGTCAAGAAAATGAGCATACTTTATCTATGATTTTCTCCTCAAAAATTTCTGCCTTACTTTTTGCTGATTACACTATAAAATATGGCCAATTAATAATGGCCATTCTCCCTGTATAAAATAGATCTTTCTAAATTAAACTTGAATAGAGTAGGACTAGATCTTTAAATTCTTCAGTCACAACCTACTCACCATGTATGTCCCCCTGAAAAGGCAAATCATCAGATGATACCTATGAGTCCATTCATCACCATGGTTTTTACATAAGTCAAACTTATCATTTATTAATTCATTAATGAGCAACAGTATATAAGACAGTTTTGTTCTAGAGAAATTCAAAGTACAACATTTGTATTGCTCAGTAAACACTAAACAATGAATTTACAAATACATTTAAAAATCCATGAGATTGCTGGGCAGTAGTGATTCATGCCTTTGATCCCAGCACTTGGGAGGCAAAGGCAGGCAGATTTCTGAGTTCGAGTCCAGCCTGCTCTACAAAGATAGAAGAAGGAATTGAAACTTTAAAATACATATGGTGTCTTAGGAAATTCCTACACTATACTTACATTACTCTCTAATCAGCAAGCAAAACATGGAAGTATAAAATCTTGCACACAAGCCGGGCAGTGGTGGAGCACGCCTTTAATCCTAACACTTGGGAGGCAGAGGCAGGCAGATATCAGAGTTTGAGGCCAGCCTGGTCTACAAAGTGAGTTCCAGGACAGCCAGGGCTACACAGAGAAACCCTGTCTCAAAAAACAAACAAACAATAAAATTCTTGCACACAAAGAACACAATTCTATTTTTAATTTGATTTCATTTTGCATTCCATATTTTCCCATTTTACATAATGCTGATGCTTCTGTGCTATATTTAATTTCTCAAACATAAAAGAAATATTATGATGTCTCCTTTGTGTCAAGGTCAGGCTCAGATTTGACTTTGAATGCAATTGTTCTATAATGAACTCTCTCCTTCTTAAAGAGAACTGGAAATTACATGTGCTAATAATGGCATTGCCAATGACATTAATGATACCTACACCTTCCAGAATGTTCTTCACATTCCAGTGTCTAATGGCGAACATATTTTCATAAGTGCTAGGGTTGAAAGTAATTCAGCTTTCCTGAGATCACTTAGCAAACGTTGTAAAGGAAGTGAGATGCTGCTTCCATTGTTCTATAAGTGTGCTAGCTAAGCAGACTGGTTTAGAGTTGTATTTCTGATTTTGTTGATGTTGTTTAACTACTGGTTAAATGCCTATTATTTCTGACTTCAATAATTTTGTTAGAGATTATTTTTAAGTATTTTATTTTCGCTAATAAACTGGAAGCATAACTTATGTTTGCTTAATGACAAAATGAATTAGAAGTTAGCTCTTCCCCTATGTATTAATAATATTTTGGCAATTACAAAACCTAAATGAGTAATTAATTGTTGGTAATATAGCAATGGCCAGTCATGATAATTTTCAGTATCCCCTATGATTTTGGTCTTCAAAACTTAAAAACAGTTTGGCAGGAATATTTTTGAAACTATTTATAACAAAAACACATTTTATCATACATAATTTATTCGATATTACAATGGTGCATCTAAAGGTAAATGAATTATTTACTTTATTTTGTGACAGGGTCTCACTCAACTCAGACTGGCCTCAAGTGTTCAAATCTGCTTCTATTTACTCCAGAGTGCTGAGACTGTCATCAACAAATTGGGAACTGTTTTTTGAAATTTATTAAACAAATTTAAAGCCTTGGAAAAAATTAATGACATGGACCTGAAATTATTGAAAATGACAATTTTATTTTTAAGAAAAAATAAATTAACCTTGCCAAAGTACAAGATTTTTAGTTTCTGCATTTATCATTCTAAAAGAAAGAATAAGGAATCAGATAAGCATGTCAAGTAGTTCAAAAAATACAGGAATAAAAATGTAATTTTATCTCTTTGGTTTTTGTTTTTTGATTTTTCTTTTTTTAATTTAATTTTATTTTTAATTTATTTTTTACACTCCATATTCCATTCCCTGCCCCCCACCCTCCATCTGATCCACACCCCACACTTCTTCCCCATCCTACCCTGTCTCCACGTGGATGCCCCCTCCCTCACCTCACATGACCTCTAAACTCCCTGGGGCCTCCAGTCTCTTGAGGGTTAGGTGCATCATCTCTGAATGAACACAGGCCCAAAAGTCCTCTACTGTATGTGTGTTGGCGGCCTCATGTCATATGGTTTATGTTGATTGTATGGTGGTCCAGTGTTTGAGAGATCTGGGGGTGGGGGGTGTCTATATTAATTGAGACTGCTGATCCTCTTACAGGATCACTCTTCTCCTCAGCTTCTTTCAGCCTTACTCATTCAACAACAAGTGTCATTTATTTAAGAAAAAAATAGGCTGGGTCTAGGGATACTTGTAAGGCTGAATTTGGAAAAAGGATAAAAGGAGCATCAAAGAACTATTTGCACAATCTGGAAATATTCAGAATTTTAGATGAATATGCAAGTAGTAACCAGAAAAGAAAAGTGAAAGACAATACTAGAAAAGCTAAAGATTGAACTAATGAGGTTATATAATTTTTGTCCATAGCAGTAGCACATATTTTAATTGTTTAAGAAATAAATGCATTGTGTGCCATATAATCACTGTAGAACAATAAGAAAGACATAGAGCTTTTTATTATTTCATGAGTATTGCAGGTTTCTAACAGTAATATGTTAAGAGAATATAAGCATTTATATATCCTGAATAATAGGGATATCGATTACACAAAAAGAAAAAGTTAGTTACCCATGCATTTTCACGAACTTTGTAGGAAGAAAAACACCTATTAAAGGAATAATTTTATTTAAAATAAGTCAAAGATGAAATTATACTATTATGTAGGGTTGCTTATATAATTGGTAACCATACAAAAAAAATCTACAAGTTAGAAATAAAGGATCTAAGAGAGAAAGGGGAGTCTTGTAGCAATTAGATACTTAATCTATATAATAGTATTCATGATACTCTTTTTTTTTTCTTAGTATATGTGCTGACGAAGTGAGCACAATACTATTTTTCTTAAAGGCATACACATAAACACATACTCATATGTGTAGACTTATATAGAGTAAGACACCATTTATTATATACAGATTTCTAAGTCATTTGTGTTGTACGTAGAAGAAAGACTAAGATATATTCTCTAGGACACACAAAATAACCATTCTACTTATCACTTATTTCATTGTCAAAATTATTAGAGAAAAGAACATAATCTCGAAACATTTTCTTTTCTTTGGAAAACACATGACAGTTTCTGCCTAGACTTTTCAGAGGTGGGGTTTCAGGCCTATGACTCACATGTGCTACTGTGGACTTTGGAATCACATGGACCTAAGACTTCTATTGAGTTAAAGAAAAAGCAGTGGGGTAGTAAAACCTAAACAAATGAACATATGATTACCAGAATAAAGAAATGATGTAGTGAATACTGGCTCTTTGCCTGGCTGGGTGGATTACAATCTTAACGTGGCTGTTAATTAATCACTGGACAGTCAAAAAATCATTTTTATCTCCATTAAAGTCTGTTTCCCTATTTGTGTTCTAATCCAAGATTGACTTATGCTTGAATATCATGTATATTTCCAGTAGAGGAACTGGGATTGGGGAGAAAATTTCATCACATAGAAAAGCAATATCTATTTGATTATTTTGCTGACATTTAAAAGATCAACCTATTTGGTTGGATGTTAAATGGTTTCTGCTCTAACATTCCCCACTTTTGCTATTTGGTTTGAGAGTAAAATGCAACCTGTAGCACTGCACAAAAACTAGTAGAAGATGGCAGAAGCACTTTCCAAATATGCTGTCCCAACTCAGAGGCACCTCCAGGATACACCCTGCATGTATCCTTTCCCTGACATAGCCCTGTGGCACAACCAGTAAAGTCTGTTTTTTCTTCTCTTAGTCTTCAGGAAGGCACTGTGTTATAAGGCAAAATGATTAGGAGGCAAACTGAGACTTGTATAATGTCACAGGGAGCAGTGGCTCCCTTTGAGGACAAGGAATAGAAGCCTATATGGTTTAGTTTATGGCAAAAACAGAAGAGGTGTGATGGATAGCGAGATACTGGTAGAGCCAGGAAGACTGCAGATTATAACAATAGCAACTGATTTGGCATCAAAAGTATAATGCTGTCAAAGTCACCATGACTGAGAATGGCACAAATGGCTTCTAGTTGTATGAGCAGAGGAAGACTCTGTTGTGTCATAGCATAACTAGATGAACTTCCGGCCTGGCATACTTCTCTTGGACAGTGTCTTTGGTGGAACCTCTGAAATACATGCATAAGATATTTCTGAGTCTATTCTTCTGCTACTCTGTTGGACTGCTTCATGCTCATTTGAAATAGTCCCTTCAGCTTGGAGTAGAAACATGAAGCAGGAAAAAAACATGTTACTGCTTGTCTGATTCTAGGACTGATGGATATGTGAAATCAAGACTGTCTTTGGAGCATATTAATTCGATGATTCCTGTTGCTTCTCCATAACTACCTGTGGTAGAGGATATAATAATGTCATCCTATCTCTTCTCTGCCCTTTAATATGAAAGCAAGATAGGAAATAGATAACTTCTGATCAGGTTGAAATTGTGCTAGGCTCTCTGGTACACAAATGCTAGAACCCAGAGGTAGTATATAAAACATGCTACTCTCTGATGCTTGGTCATTTTTCTGTGCCCTTGCCTCGTTAACTGGTTACTGTGATAAACCACCTGCTTTGTGTTTGAATGAGGAGGATTGTACATGTCTTATATACTTGCATCTTATAAACCAGGCCTAGGTCCAAGAGAGGGGTGGGTAGTTTGTGCATTTGCTCTTGTTATAAAAATAAGATCTGATGTGATAGGACTGTAAGTTAGAAACTTGTATATAGAGGAGACACTGGGAAATCAATGTTATAAACAGCTCATAATAACTATTAAATCCAGTCAGTTCAAATTTATCTTTCTTGTTATTGAGAAACTGTATGTAGAAAATGAGATGTATGAAGGTTTCAAAAATACTTTTGGAAAACTCCTTTGCATTCTAATTTCAGAAGTAATTAACTAAGACTCATTGAAAATACATTTCAAAAGGACATGCTCGGCTGTGTCATCCAGAGAGCTGCTCCTTTTGCTGCCCAGACACTCCTACATCTGAGTCTTGCTCACTGTGCTATCAACATCAACATGACACAAGCTCATGACTCCTGTACTATCTTCACCAGCCATGCTTCAGTAAGTTTGTACCTGGACAAGGGAAAGGGTAGTGCAGTTTTAAGTCTGGAAACTGATATTTAAATGGCCAACAGTAAGGTTGGGTCTCATTATTCAACATCAAGACACTGCTGATTTCTAAGTTCTACAAACAAACTAACTGCAGTGTTGTCCACTTTGAGCGACTTCAGCCTTTATTCCAGTTGAGTCCAAGTAGAGAACTCTCTTGTTATAAACTTTCCTGTTTAATTCAAAATTTTATTTTGTGTCTATAATTGGCTGATTGGTGACTCTTTTGGCTTCAGGGCACAGCTCCGGAATAATATTTTAAGATTCAGGAAAAGCAAGTAGACAGTTACCAAAAACATGAAGTGTTTCCATCCTTTATCCATTATCAAAATCAAAGTACATTTTAGTGAAAGCCAGGATGCTAAGTCCAGCACACAACCATGTAATATATGGACTTGAACTTGGCAGTAAGATGTCCATGGGAATCTGGAAGGTGTATATTAAGCAAATCCATGGTACTTGACAACTTTCTGTTGTGCTCAAAGTTTTCACCTATTTCTAGAATCAATAGAACCCTATGGTTAGAACTGCAGAATAGAAAGCAGATGGACATGGGTACTTTGGACAGCCAGTTCTAGAATCTACTATGAGTGCAGACTATCCAAGCAGGTTCTACCATTTCTGTTAACAGGAAGCTGATAGACTTTGTGGTAAAACTAACTTTCAGAGCTAGTTATAATCATGGTTTGTAAGAAAAAAAAATTGGTTGTTAGAACTTCCTTGGTAAGGATTGTTCTTTTCCTCTCACTATGATGGTCAGTTGAACATTTCATCTTCCTCAGCTCCTGGGCCAAACTGACCAGTAGATGCAACTTTAATTCATCAGTTCTCTGGATCTGTCTGAGCTCCATGGTCATGCTGTACAGGGCCAGGCATAAGAGGGGAATAAACTTGACAATTTTGTCGATACCTTCCCCAAGATAAAAGCATTTTCTTCTCAAAAGTTATGTGTTTAGATATTACACAGTTTTCTATCTTGCTATCAAGAGACAAGCTGAGGCTTATAGTACTGATAGATATCTTTAAAAAGTTCATATTACAGGATAGCTAAAAGAAAGAACTGCTTTTTAAATTGTGCGGTATAAATAGACATGATATAAAATTTGATTGCAGTAAGGAGAGAATGTTTAGATATTAATCAAAGTATTTACATGTGGCTAACTTGTATTCTGATCATCTATTACGATGATTAAATGAACATGTACCCTATCCAAGATATTATTGTTTTCATCCATAAGTGATCATTACAAGAGAATAGATTTTTATCTAATTGATGATGATCAGCCTGATGATCTTAAACTGTGAGGCAAATTTGCCTTGGAGAAAATATTTCTGTGAGATTTGGTACAAGGGCACAATGCTTACCAAGGTTTAAGAGACTATGAGTAAATAGATTCAAAGTTATTTCAAATGCTATTTTTCTATCACTAAACATCGAGGTATATTCACTTTAATGATCCTTAGAATATATTTATGGAATACTAAAACTAAACATATAGCAAGAAATGATGCATAACACTGAAAATTATTTTATTATTTATGAGGATCATTTATTCAGAATTATTTGATTGAAAAATTAGCCAAAGTGTTAAGTAAGTAATCAGGTATAAACAGTAGACTATAGAGCAGAACTGTTTAATATGTAGACCTAAGCAGCGGTTTTCTAGAAAGCTAGCTCTAACCAAATATGGAGATTGGCACATTAAAATGTTCCCTAACTTACAGCATTTTAATTAAAGCAAGTTCAGGGGAGAAATCTCATTTTCACAGACATCAGTCATCTGTAAAATCCCTCATGTTGGCTGAATGCAAATTCCCTTTAAAATATACATGCCAAAAGATAGGTAAGGTGTAAGAGCTGTCCCAGTAGTCACTAAATTCTCTGTCTCTTCATGGATGGACAAGTTTAATTTTTAAATGCATTTTCTAAGTTACTAATTTCTCATTTATTTCAACCTAATTTCAGAAATATTAGTGCACATGGTTTCTTATGAATCTGTCCAACAGACCAGAAATTTTTTTCCATGACACTCTAAAATAAATAACCACTAACAGTGATTACAAAACTTGTAAAGTAATAAAATGGTGATAAGTTTAAGAGAAGCGACTATGAATTAAAGAAAATACTACTTAGGCATTTTAACTGTTTTACAGAACAAGGTGTGTTTTACTCAAATGGTAGAGCGTTCTTGGGAGGGGACAAGCCTTTGTAATAAAGGTTTAAAGAATGAGTTTTGCTTTCCTCTTTTCTACAAAGAATGTGTTACATTTAAATATGACTAAAGTTGTAATTTCAAAAGTGCCTAAACCTGAAGATAAAATATTTTAGAAGTCAGAATTCTCCAGTCTGGCTGGCTAACAATGGATAGAATTATGCCTTCTGTCTTTGTCCAGATATATTAGTTTGCCTGGCATAGCTGGTGTTTTGTTTCATTTTGTTTTCGTTTTGTTTTGCTTTGCATTCTTCAGTTAATCTCAGTAAAACTGCACATAAACAGGAAGGTACAGTGAGATCTAAGCATTGAATTTATATGCTTAAAAGAACATGGAAACCTGAGAGCACTGCTCTTGCAACTTTTCAGCCATTTATTTTTGTTGGTGACTAAAACACTTAGATTTCCTTATGTGTCTGCAGGAGCTAGCCCTCCAGCACAAAAATGATCCATCCACCATTTCTAAGTGAACTTTTCCAATTGCACCGGTTCCTTAATCTGTCATTCTGCCATTGTCAAGTTCATTGCAGGCTATACTTCTTAACCAAGAAAGGATATGCTCTCTTTCCTCCTGCTTCACTTTACAAACTGATTTGAGCTTCCTGAAAGCAAAAGCTGAGTTAGAACCAACCTTTTACTGTCATGAATTAATAAAGTACCAATAACATAGTAGGTTATTTTACCTTTAATTATTTATATGTACTTTATACGTGTGTGAGTGTTCATGGGACTGTGTATCATGTGTGACAAATCAGTAGAATTCAGATGAGAGCACAGGAGTTACAGGGTGTAGTACAGGGTGTAGTATGCTTCATGAGTACTCTGAAGTGAAACTGTCTTTTCTAAAAGCACTTAAACATTAACCCATACCAGTAGTCCCACAAGGTCTTAACATATCTCAGAAGACCCTGAAATAAACCCACACATATACAGATACTTGATTTTTGACAAAGAAAGCAGAAATATACAGTGGAAAAAAGGAAAGCATCTTCAAAAAATAGCGCTGTCTAAGTGGATGTTGACATGCTGAAGAATGCATATAGTTCCATATCTATCATCCTGAACAAAACTCAAGTCCACGTCTATCAAAAACCTCAACATACAACCAGATACACTGCATCTAATAGAACAGAAAGTGTGGAATAGCTTTGAACTCACTGACACAGGAGACATCTTCCTAAACAGAACACCAGTGGCTTATGTTCTAAGATTAACAATTGATAAATGGCATGAAACTGAAAAGCTTCTTTAAGGTGAAGGACAGTGTCAGTAGGACAAAAATGGCAGCCTACAGATGGGAAAAGTATACTCATCAACCCCACATGGAATACTAATATCCATAATTTTAAAAGAATTCAAGAAATTTGACATAAACAATCCAATTAACCCAATTTAAATATGTGGCAGTGTTAGACAGAAAATTCTCAACAGGGGAACCTCTAATGGCTGAGAACTACTTAAAGAAAAGTTCAACATACTTAATCATCAAGAAGATGCAAATCAAAATGACCTTGAGATTTCATCTGACACCTGTCAGAATGGCCAAGTTCAAAAACACACTGGTGATGATATGGAGCAAGAGCAACACTCCTCTACTGTTGCTATGAGTGCTAAGCTGTATACCCACTCTCGGAACCAATGTGGTACTTTATCAGCAAAATGGAAAGTTTTACCTGAAGACCCAGCCATATCACTCCTAGACAAATACCTAAAAGATGCCCCACTATACAGGGAGCCACTTACTAAACTATGTTCACAGCAAATTTATTCCCAATATCCAGAAACTAGAAACAACCCAGATGTCTCTCAACTGAAAGATGGATAAAGAAAATGTGGTACATCTACCCAATAGAATACTATTCAGCTATTAAGAACAATGACACCGTGAATTTTGCAGGAAAATGGATGGAACTTTAGAATATCATCCTGAGTGAGGTAACCAGAGCCAGAAAGACACATATAGTATGTAATCACTTATAAGTGGACATTAGCCATAAAGTGCCGGATATTTATGCTACAATCCATAGACTCAAAGAAACTGGTAATAAAATGGTACTAAGAAAAAATGAATCTCACTCAGAAGGGGGAACTAAATAGTCATTGGGGTGAATGGAGAGAGGGAACTGGGTTGTAGAGGAAGTGTGGAGGGGAATGGGAATAGTGATAAGGTGTGGGGAGAGAGAAGTGAGAGAGGATTTCGAGTGTGAATGGTAATCACTGGAAGTGTGGTGAGACAACATCTCTAGTGACAAGCTCATGGTGGCCTGGGACAGGAGAGGATAAAAGGAGTCTATGGGGGCAACTCTAGCTGAATTTTCTACCAGAGAGTGATATAGAGTCTGTATTGGCCACCTCCTCTGGCCAGGAGAGACTTCCAGAGGTGGGAAGGGAACACCAATCCAATTATAAAACCTTCAGCCCAAAATTCTCTTGCTTACCTGGTGTGCAGGGCTAACGATGGAGCAGGGACTGAAGAAACAGTCAACCAAAGACAACCTCTACTTGAGAACCATCGCATTAGAGAAAGCTAACTTCTGATTCTATAAATGATACTTTGCTATGCTTGCACACAGGAACCTAGCATAATCACCTCCTGAGAGTCTTCAGTTAGCAGTGGTGAAAAGCAAATGCAGAGACATAGAGCCAAACATCAGGCAGAGCCTAGGGAGTCTTGTGGAAGAGTGGGAGATAAAAGTAAGAAAATCAAAATGGTCAAGGACACCATAAGAATACCCACAGATTCAGCTAATCTGGGACCATAAGGTCTCACAGAGCTTGCACTGTCAACAAGGTAGCATGCAGGTGCTGGACCTAGACCTTGCTATACATTTGTAGCAAATATGCAGCTTAAACTTCATGTGGGTCCTCTAACAAGAGGACTGAGGAATGTCTGGATCTTTGTTCTCTGCTATTGGATATGCTTACCCTTACCTGGACTGCCTGCTTGGGCCTCAGTGGGTGAAGATGGGTCTTTTCCTGCTGGGACTAGATGCCCCAGGGTAATATGGTACCCAAGGTGGGGGGGACTCTCCTCTGAAGAGAAGGGGAGGAGATAATAGAGGCAGGATTGGTAAGAGTGGAAAGAGAGGAGAGAGGGGACTATGGTCAGGATCTAAAGTGAATGAAAAAGGAAAAGACAAGAAAAAGTAGAAATAACTCTAATTAATTATTACAGCCCAGCAACTAAAATAGCTTGAGCCTATGGGATGAAGTGTGTATTTGGGTACTTACATAAAAAAGTATCTTTCTAGCATTCTAAAGGAAAAGAACAAATGCATTTTTAAAAGACTCATTTTTTGAAACAAAATTACTATTTTATACATTTTCATTCATTTCAATCTATGAAAAGGAATGACTATCTTGATAGCCATGCAATAAGTGTTTAAAAACTAAGATACTCAGAATATTGTGAGTAAAATTATGTTTAAACAATAGCATGGAGCATAAGCATGTTTTTCCTCACTAGTAAGCATATAATGCGGTCTTCTTAAGATAACTGCAGTGTCTATTTATTAATTGCATTAAAACACATTTAATGGTCGTTCCAGTCATTGCCAGCCCCTGACCAACTTGGGCAGGAACTCGGCAGATGGTTCCACAGTCCCCAGAGGACTCTTCATGCCACAGGCACCCTAGCATGCCCGGGATCCTAAGATCACTGGTCTGGGTTGGGTTGGGAAGCAGGGTGAGGGAGGGTATAGGGGAATTTCAGGATAGCATTTGAAATGTAAATGAAGAAAATATCTAATAAAAAAATCTCCAATTAAAAAAAAAAGACGAAGCTTTTTTTTTTCTTTTTTTTAATTTTTAATATTTTTATTACATATTTTCCTCAATTACATTTCCAATGCTATCCCAAAAGTGCCCCATACCGCCCCCCACTTCCCTACCCACCCATTCCCATTCTTTTGGCCCTGGCATTCCCCTATATTGGGGCATATAAAGTTTGCAAGTCCAATGGGCCTCTCTTTCCAGTGATGGCCGACTAGGCCATCTTTTGATACATATGCAGCTAGAGACAAGAGCTCCGGGGTTCTGGTTAGTACATCATGTTGTTCCAACAGTAGGATTGCAGATCCCTTTAGCTCCTTGGGTACTTTCTCTAGCTTCTCCATTGGGAGCCCTGTGATACATCCAGTAGCTGACTGTGAGCATCCACTCCTGTGTTTGCTAGGCCCCGGCATAGTCTCACAAGAGACAGCTATATTTGGGTCCTTTCAGCAAAATCTTGCTAGTGTATGCAATGGTGTCAGCGTTTAGAAGCTGATTATGGGATGGATCCCTGGATACGGCAGTCTCTAAATGGTCCATCCTTTCATCACAGCTACGCACTTTGTCTCTGTAACTCCTTCCCTGGGTGTTTTGTTCCCAATTCTAAGAAGGTGCACAGTGTCCACACTTTGGTCTTCATTCTTCTTGAGTTTCATGCGTTTAGCAAATTGTATCTTATATCTTGGGTATCCTAAGTTTTGGGCTAATATCCACTTATCAGTGAATACATATTGTGTGAGTTCTTTTGTGATTGTGTTACCTCACTCAAGATGATGCCCTCCAGGTCCATCCATTTGGCTAGAAATTTCATAAATTCATTCTTTTTAATAGCTGAGTAGTACTCCATTGTGTAAATGTACCATACTTTCTGTATCCATAACTCTGTTGAGGGACATCTGGGTTTTTCCAGCTTCTGGCTATTATAAATAGGGCTGCTATGAACATAGTGGAGCATGTGTCCTTTTTACCGGTTGGGACATCTTCTGGATATATGCCCAGGAGAGGTATTGCTGGATCCTCCGGTAGTACTATGTCCAATTTTCTGAGGAACCGCCAGACTGATTTCCAGAGTGGTTATACAAGCTTGCAATCCCACCAACAATGGAGGAGTGTTCCTCTTTCTCCACATCCTCGCCAGCATCTGCTGTCACCTGAATTTTTTTATCTTAGTCATTCTGACTGGTGTGAGGTGGAATCTCAGGGTTGTTTTGATTTGCATTTCCCTGATGATTAAGGATGTTGAACATTTTTTCAGGTGCTTCTCTGCCCTTCGGTATTCCTCAGGTGAGAATTCTTTGTTCAGTTCTGAGCCCCATTTTTTAATGGGGTTATTTGACTTTCTGGAGTCCACCTTCTTGAGTTCTTTATATATATTGGATATTAGTCCCTTATCTGATTTAGGATAGGTGAAGATCCTTTCCCAATCTGTTGGTGGTTTTTTTGTCTTATTGATGGTGTCTTTAGCCTTGCAGAAGCTTTGCAGTTTCATGAGGTCCCACTTGTCAATTCTCGATCTTACGGCACAAGCCATTGCTGTTCTATTCAAGAATTTTTCCCCTGTGCCCATATCTTCAATGCTTTTCCCCCACTTTCTCCTCTGTAAGTTTCAGTGTCTCTGGTTTTATGTGAAGTTCCTTGATCCACTTAGACTTGACCTTAGTACAAGGAGATAGGAATGGATCGATTTGCATTCTTCTACATGTTACCAACCAGTTGTGCCAGCACCATTTGTTGAAAATGCTGTCTTTCTTCCACTGAATGTTTTTAGGTCCCTTGTCGAAGATCAAGTGACCGTAGGTGTGTGGGTTCATTTCTGGGTCTTCAATTCTATTCCATTGGTCTATTTGTCTGTCACTATACCAGTGCCATGCAGTTTTTTTTTTCTTTTTTTTTTTTTTTATATTTTTATTACATATTTTCCTCAATTACATTTCCAATACTATCCCAAAAGTCCCCCATAGCGCCCCCCACTTCCCTACCCACCCATTCCCATTCTTTTGGCCCTGGCATTCCCCTATATTGGGGCATATAAAGTTTGCAAGTCCAATGGGCCTCTCTTTCCATTGATGGCCGACTAGGCCATCTTTCGATACATATGCAGCTAGAGACAGGAGCTCCAGGGTTCTGGTTAGTACATCATGTTGTTCCAACAATAGGGTTGCAGATCCCTTTAGCTCCTTGGGTACTTTCTCTAGCTTCTCCATTTGGAGCCCTGTGATACATCCAATAGCTGACTGTGAACATCCACTCCTGTGTTTGCTAGGCCCCGGCATCGTCTCACAAGAGACAGCTATATTTGGGTCCTTTCAGCAAAATCTTGCTAGTGTATGCAATGGTGTCAGTGTTTAGAAGCTGATTATGGGACGGATCCCTGGATACAGCAGTCTCTAAATGGTCCATCCTTTCATCACAGCTACGAACTTTGTCTCTGTAACTCCTTCCCTGGGTGTTTTGTTCCCAATTCTAAGAAGGTGCACAGTGTCCACACTTTGGTCTTCATTCTTCTTGAGTTTCATGCGTTTATCAAATTGTATCTTATATCTTGGGTATCCTAAGTTTTGGGCTAATATCCACTTATCAATGAATACATATTGTGTGAGTTCTTTTGTGATTGTGTTACTTCACTCAAGATGATGCCCTCCAGGTCCATCCATTTGGCTAGGAATTTCATAAATTCATTCTTTTTAATAGCTGAGTAGTACTCCATTGTGTAAATGTACCATATTTCTGTATCCATTCCTCTGTTGAGGGACATCTGGGTTCTTTCCAGCTTCTGGCTATTATAAATAGGGCTGCTATGAACATAGTAGAGCATGTGTCCTTTTTACCGGTTGGGACATCTTCTGGATATATGCCCAGGAGAGGTATTGCTGGATCCTCCGGTAGTACTATGTCCAATTTTCTGAGGAACCACCAGACTGATTTCCAGAGTGGTTGTACAAGCTTGCAATCCCACCAACAATGGAGAAGTGTTCCTCTTTCTCCACATCCTCGCCAGCATCTGCTGTCACCTGAATTTTTGATCTTAGCCATTCTGACTGGTGTGAGGTGGAATCTCAGGGTTGTTTTGATTTGCATTTCCCTGATGATTAAGGATGTTGAACATTTTTTCAGGTGCTTCTCTGCCATTCGGTATTCCTCAGGTGAGAATTCTTTGTTCAGTTCTGAGCCCCATTTTTTAATGGGGTTATTTGACTTTCTGGAGTCCACCTTCTTGAGTTCTTTATATATATTGGATATTAGTCCCTTATCTGATTTAGGATAGGTGAAGATCCTTTCCCAATCTGTTGGTGGTTTTTTTGTCTTATTGATGGTGTCTTTAGCCTTGCAGAAGCTTTGTAGTTTCATGAGGTCCCACTTGTCAATTCTCGATCTTACAGCACAAGCCATTACTGTTCTATTCAGGAATTTTTCCCCTGTGCCCATATCTTCAAGGCTTTTCCCCACCCTCTCCTCTATAAGTTTCAGTGTCTCTGGTTTTATGTAAAGTTCCTTGATCCACTTAGACTTGACCTTAGTACAAGGAGATAGGAATGGATCGATTCGCATTCTTCTACATGTTAACAACCAGTTGTGCCAGCACCATTTGTTGAAAATGCTGTCTTTCTTCCACTGGATGTTTTTAGCTCCCTTGTCGAAGATCAAGTGACCATAGGTGTGTGGGTTCATTTCTGGGTCTTCAATTCTATTCCATTGGTCTATTTGTCTGTCACTATACCAGTACCATGAAGTTTTTATCACAATTGCTGTGTAGTAGAGCTTTAGGTCCGGCATGGTGATTCCACCAGAGGTTCTTTTATCCTTGAGAAGAGTTTTTGCTATCCTAGGTTTTTTGTTATTCCAGATGAATTTGCAGATTGCACTTTCTAATTCGTTGAAGAATTGATTTGGAATTTTGATGGGGATTGCATTGAATCTGTAGATTGCTTTAGGCAAGATAGCCATTTTTACAATGTTGATCCTGCCAATCCATGAGCATGGGAGATCTTTCCATCTTCTGAGATCTTCTATAATTTCTTTCTTCAGAGACTTGAAGTTTTTATTATACAGATCTTTCACTTCCTTAGTTAGAGTCACGCCAAGATATTTTATATTATTTGTGACTATTGAGAAGGGTGTTGTTTCCCTAATTTCTTTCTCAGCCTGTTTATTCTTTGTGTAGAGAAAGGCCATTGATTTGTTTGAGTTAATTTTATATCCAGCTACTTCACCGAAGCTGTTTATCAGGCTTAGGAGTTCTCTGGTGGAATTTTTAGGGTCACTTATATATACTATCATATCATCTGCAAAAAGTGATATTTTGACTTCATCTTTTCCAATTTGTATCCCTTTGATCTCCTTTTGTTGTCGAATTGCTCTGGCTAGGACTTCAAGTACAATGTTGAATAGGTATGGAGAAAGTGGACAGCCTTGTCTAGTCCCTGATTTTAGAGGGATTGCTTCAAGCTTCTCACCATTTACTTTGATGTTGGCTACTGGTTTGCTGTAGATTGCTTTTATCATGTTTAGGTATGGGCCTTGAATTCCTGATCTTTCCAAGACTTTTATCATGAATGGGTGTTGGATCTTGTCAAATGCTTTTTCCGCATCTAAGGAGATGACCATGTGGTTTTTGTCTTTGAGTTTGTTTATATACTGGATTACGTTGATGGATTTCCGTATATTGAACCATCCCTGCATCCCTGGGATGAAACCTACTTGGTCAGGATGGATGATTGTTTTGATGTGTTCTTGGATTCGGTTAGCAAGAACTTTATTGAGGATTTTTGCATCAATATTCATAAGGGATATTGGTCTGAAGTTTTCTATCTTTGTTGGGTCTTTTTGTGGTTTAGGTATCAGAGTAATTGTGGCTTCATAGAATGAGTTGGGTAGAGTACCTTCTGTTTCTATTTTGTGGAATAGTTTGTGAAGAACTGGGATTAGATCTTCTTTGAAGGTCTGATAGAACTCTGCACTAAACCCATCTGGTCCTGGGCTTTTTTTAGTTGGGAGACTATTAATGACTGCTTCTATTTCTTTGGGGGATATAGGGCTGTTTAGATCATTAACCTGATCTTGATTCAACTTTGGTACCTGGTATCTGTCTAGGAACTTCTCCATTTCATCCAGGTTCTCCAGTTTTGTTGAGTATAGCCTTTGGTAGAAGGATCTGATGGTGTTTTGGATGTCTTCAGGATCTGTTGTTATGTCTCCTTTTTCATTTCTGATTTTGTTAATTAGGATGCTTTCCCTGTGCCCTCTAGTGAGTCTGGCTAAGGGTTTATCTATCTTGTTGATTTTCTCAAAGAACCAGCTCCTTGATTGGTTGATTCTTTGAATAGTTTTTCTTGTTTCCACTTGGTTGATTTCACCCCTGAGTTTGATTATTTCCTGCCTTCTACTCCTCTTGGGTGAATTTGCTTCCTTTTGTTCTAGTGCTTTTAGGTGTGTTGTCAAGCTGCTAATGTGTGCTCTCTCTAGTTTCCTTTTGGAGGCACTCAGAGCTATGAGTTTTCCTCTTAGAAATGCTTTCATTGCGTCCCATAAGTTTGGGTATGTTGTGGCTTCATTTTCATTGAACTCTAAAAAGTCCTTAATTTCTTTCTTTATTCCTTCCTTGACCAAGGTATCATTGAGAAGAGTGTTGTTCAGTTTCCACGTGAAGGTTGGCTTTCTATTATTTATTTTGTTATTGAAGATCAGCCTTAGGCCATGGTGATCTGATAGGATGCATGGGACAATTTCAATATTTTTATATCTGTTGAGGCCTGCTTTGTGACCAATTATGTGGTCAATTTTGGAGAAGGTACCATGAGGTGCTGAGAAGAAGGTATATCCTTTTGTTTTAGGATAGAATGTTCTGTAGATATCTGCCAGATCCATTTGATTCATAATTTCTCTTAGTTTCACTGTGTCCCTATTTAGTTTCTGTTTCCATGATCTGTCCATTGGTGAAAGTGGTGTGTTGAAGTCTCCCACTATTATTGTATGAGGTGCAATGTGTGCTTTGAGCTTTACTAAAGTTTCTTTAATGAATGTGGCTGCCTTTGTATTTGGAGCATAGATATTCAGGATTGATAGTTCCTCTTGGAGGATTTTACCTTTGATGAGTATGAAGTGTCCCTCCCTGTCTTTTTTAATGACTTTGGGTTGGAAGTCAATCTTATCAGATATTAGAATGGCTACTCCAGCTTGTTTCTTCATGCCATTTGCTTGGAAAATTGTTTTCCAGCCTTTCATTCTGAGGTAGTGTCTATCCTTTTCTCTGAGATGAGTTTCCTGTAAGCAGCAAAATGTTGGGTCTTGTTTGTGTAGCCAGTTTGTTAGTCTATGTCTTTTTATCGGGGAGTTGAGTCCATTGATATTAAGAGATATTAAGGAAAAGTAATTGTTGTTTCCTGTTATTTTTGTTGTTAAAGTTGGCATTTTGTTCTTGTGGCTGTCTTCTTTTAGGTTTGTTGAGGGATTACCTTCTTGTTGTTTCTAGGGCGTGGTTCCTGTCCTTGTATTGTTTTTTTTCTGTTATTATCCTTTGAAGGGCTGGATTCGTGGAGAGATAATGTGTGAATTTGGTTTTGTCGTGGAATACTTTGGTTTCTCCATCTATGTTAATTGAGAGTTTGGCTGGGTATAGTAGCCTGGGCTGGAATTTGTGTTCTTTTAGTCTCTGTATAACATCCGTCCAGGATCTTCTGGCTTTCATAGTCTCTGGTGAAAAATCTGGTGTAATTCTGATAGGCTTGCCTTTATATGTTACTTGGCCTTTTTCTCTTACTGCTTTTAGTATTCTATCTTTATTTAGAGCATTTGTTGCTCTGATTATTATGTGTCGGGAGGTATTTCTTTTCTGGTCCAGTCTATTTGGAGTTCTGTAGGCTTCTTGTATGTTCATGGGCATCTCTTTCTTTAGATTTGGGAAGTTTTCTTCTATAATTTTGTTGAAGATGTTTGCTGGTCCTTTGAGTTGAAAATCTTCATTCTCATCCACTCCTATTATCCGTAGGTTTGGTCTTCTCATTGCGTCCTGTATTTCTTGGATGTTTTGAGTTAGGATCTTTTTGCATTTTACATTTTCCTTGATTGTTGTGCCGATGTTCTCTATGTTATCTTCTGCACCTGAGATTCTCTCTTCCATCTCTTGTATTCTGTTGCTGATGCTCGTATCTATGGTTCCAGATTTCTTTCCTAGGGTTTCTATCTCCAGTGTTGCCTCATTTTGGGTTTTCTTTATTGTGTCTACTTCCCTTTTTAGGTCTAGTATGGTTTTGTTCATTTCCATCATCTGTTTGGATGTGTTTTCCTGTTTTTCTGTAAGGACTTCTACCTGTTTGATTATGTTATCGTGTTTTTCTTTAAGGATTTGTAACTCTTTAGCAGTGTTCTCCTGCAATTCTTTAAGGGATTTTTGTGCTTTCTCTTTATTTTCTTCTGCCTGTTTAGCAGTGTTCTCCTGCATTTCTTTAAGTGTGTTATTAAAGTCCTTCTTGAAGTTCTCTATCATCATCAGGAGATATGCTTTTAAATCCGTGTCTAGCTTTTCCGGTGTGTTGGGGTGCCCTGGACTGGGCGAAGTGGGGGTGCTGGGTTCTGATGATGGTGAGTGGTCTTGGTTTCTGTTAGTAAGATTATTACGTTTACCTTTCGCCATCTGGTAATCTCTGGGGTTAGTTGTTATCGTTGTCACTGTTTAAAGATTGGAGCAGAAGCTGTGTTCCACTCACCAGCAGTCTCTAAATCCTGCGGCGGGGGTCGTGGGTAGCTGACGGTACCCTGGTGCTGGTCCAGCCGGAAGAGGCCTGTGGTCCTACACAGGCCGTTTTTCTGCTTCCCTAACTAATGCAGACTCTGGTCCCGCGTGCAATTGGATTGGAACAGAAGCTGTGTTCCACTCTCCAGAAGTCTTAAGATCCTGTGGTGGGTGTTGTGGGTAGCTGGTGAGTGTCAGCCGACCCTGCGCCCCAGCTGCCCCTGTGCTTTTCTGACCGGAAGAGGGTTGTGGCCCTATGTAGGCCGGATTTCTCTCTCCCCAACCAGAGCAGTCTCAGGTCCCGCGTGATTGGACTGGAACAGAAGCTGTGTTCCACTCACCAGCAGTCCCAAAATCCTGTGGTGGGGGTCGTGGGTAGCTGGCGGGTGTCAGGCAACCCTGTGCTCCAGCTACCCTGGCGCTGATCCGGCCGGATGGGGCCTGTGGCCCTACTCAGGCTGGTTTCTGCTTCCCTAACTAATGCAGTCTCAGGTCCTGCGCAATTGGATTGGAGCAGAAGCTGTGTTCCACTCACCAGCAGTCCCAAAATCCTGCAGCGGGGGTCGTGGGTAGCTGGCGGGTGTCAGGCAACCCTGCGCTCCTGCTACCCCGGTGCTGATCTGGCCGGATGAGGCCTGTGGCCCTACTCAGGCCGGTTTCTGCTTCCCTAACTAATGCAGTCTCAGGTCCTGCGCAATTGGATTGGAGCAGAAGCTGTGTTCCACTCACCAGCAGTCCCAAAATCCTGAGGCGGGGGTCGTGGGTAGCTGGCGGGTGTCAGGCAACCCTGCGCTCCCGCTACCCCGGCGCTGATCACAAGACGAAGCTTTTTAGAAAACCAAGAAAATGGAATTATAAGAATTGTTGCTTGGCATTTGAATGATGCCATCTTAGCTAGAGTTGTAGTTTCTTTTTTCTTTTTCTTTTTTTTTTTTTTTTAAATTGTTTTTGACTCTGTGCACCTTCCTGGCCAGAGAAGAGTCAGCCTCCAGAGAGGGCTCTGACCCTAGGACTCAGGTGAGAGCTCCATTTTGTAGCCCGGTCTCTCAGAGAACAGTCCACACAGGAGAGCATGTGCGCTGCAGAAGCAACAGAGCTTCTTGGACAAGGTCATTTCAGGGCTGCATTCTCAGCTAAGAGACAGACCTGAGACATAGACCTCTGTGCACCTTCTGCTCCAGAGGAGAGCTTGCCTGCAGAAAGTGCTCTGACCATTGGGACTCAGGAGAGAGTTGGACTCCCAGGAGTGCTGACAGAGGATAACAGAACCACAGGAGGAACAAGCTCCAGCCAGAGACAGCTAGAACATCTAACACCAGAGATTACCAGATAGCAAAAGCCAAACATAAGAATCTTATTAACAGAAACCAAGACCACTTGGCATCATCAGATCCCAGTACAACCACCAAAGCGATTCCTGGATAATCCAACACACCCAAAAGGCAAGACTGAGATTTAAAATCATATCTCATGATGCTGGTAGAGGATTTTAAGAAGGGCTCAAAGCACACACTGCACCTCATACAATAATAGTGAGAGACTTCAACACCCACTCTCATCAATGCTCAGATCCTGGAAACAGAAACTAAACAGAGACACATTGAAACTAACACAAGTTATGAAACAAATGGATTTAACAGATATCTACAGAACATTTTATCTTAAAATAAAAAGATATACCTTCTTTTCAGCACCACATTGTACCTACTCCAAAACTGACCATATAATCGGTCAAAAAACAGGTCTCAACAAATACAAAAATATTGAAATTATCCCATGCATCCTATCCGATCACCACAGACTAAGGCTGATCTTTAATAACAGCATAAATAATAGAAAGCCATCATTCACTGGGAAACTGAACAAAACTCTACTCAATGATACCTTGGTCAAGGAAGAAATAAAGAAAGAAATTAAAGTCTTTTTAGAGTTTAATAAAAATGAAGCACAACATACCCAAACTCATGGGACACAATGAAGGCAGTCCTAAGAGGAAAACTTGGAGCTCTGTGTGCCTCCAAAAAGAAACTAGAGAGAACATACATGAGCAGCCTGACAGCACATTTAGAAGCTCTAGAACTAAGGGAAGCAAATTCACCCAAGAGGAGTAGACAACAGGAAATAATCAAACTCAGGGTTGAAATCAACCAAGTGGAAACAAAAAGAACTATTTGAAGAATCAACCAAACCAGGAGCTGGTTCTTTGAGAAAATCAACAAGATAGATAAACCCCTAGTTAGACTAACTAGAGAGCACAGGGACAGTATTCCAATTAACAAAATCAGAAATGAAAAAGGAGACATAACAACAGAACCTGAGGAAATCCAAAACATCATCAGATACTACAACAAAAGGCTATACTCAACAAAACTGGAAAACCTGGGTGAAATGGACAATTTTCTAGACAGATACCAGGTACCAAAGTTAAATCAGGATCAGATAAATGATCTAAGAAGTCCCATATCCTCTATAGAAATATAAGCAGTTATTATTAGTCTCCCATCCAAAAAAAAAAAAAAGACTAGGACCAGATGGGTTTTGTGCAGAGTTCTATCAGACCTTCAAAGAAGATCTAATTCCAGTTATTCACAAACTATTTCACAAAATAGAAACAGAAGGTACACCACCCAATTCATTCTATGAAGCCACAATTACTCTGATACCTAAACCACAGAAAGTTCCAAGAAAGAAAGAGAACTTCAGACCATTTTCCCTTATGAATATCATGCAAAAATACTCAATAAAAGTCTCACTAAGCAAACCTAAGAACACACAAAAATGATCATATATCATGATCAAGTAGGCTTCATCCCAAAGATGCAGGGCTGGTTTAATACATGGAACTCCATCAATTTAATGTGCTATATAAACAAACTCAAAGACAAAAACCACATGATCAACTTGTTAGATGCTGAGTAAGCATTTGAAAAAACCAAACAACTCTTCATGATAAAAGTCTTGGAAAGATCAGGAATTCAAGGCCTATACCTAAACATAGATAAAGCAATATATAGTAAGCCAGTAGCCAACATCAAACTAAACAGAGAAAAACTTGAAGAAATCCCACTAAAATCAGGGACTAGACAAGGCTGCCCACTTTCTCTCTACTTATTCAATATAGTACTTGAAGTCCAAGCTAGAGCAATTAGACAACAAAATGGGAATCAAAGGGATACAAATTGAAAAGGAAGAAGTCAAAATATCACTATTTGCAGATGATATTATAAGTGACCCGAAAAATTCCACCAGGGATCTCCTAAACCTGATAAGTATCTTCAGTGCAGTAGCTGGATATAAAATTAACTCAAACAAATCAGTGGCCTTTCTCTACACAAAGGATAAACAGGCTGAGAAAGAAATTGGGGAAATATCACCTTTCACAAAAGTCACAAATAATATGAAATACCTTAGTTTTACTCTAACCAAGTAAGTGAAAGATCTGTATGATCAGAAAATTAAGTCTCTGAAGAAAGAAATCAAAGAACATCTCAGAAGATGAAAGACCTTCCATGCTCAGGGATGGGCAGGATTAATATAGTAAAAATGGCTATCTTGCTGAAAGCAATCTACAGATTCAATGCAATCACCATCAAAATTCTAATTCAGTTCTTCACTGAGTTAGAAAGGGCATTTGGCAAATTCATCTGGAATAACAAAAAACCTAGGATAGCAAATTCTATTCTTAACAATAAAAGAACCTCTGGCGAATCACCAGGCCTGATCCCAAGCTGTACTACAGAGCAATTGTGATAAAAACTTCATGGTACTCCTACAGTGACAGACAGGTAGGACAGACAGGTAGATCAAGGGAATAGAATTAAAGACCCAGAAATGAACCCACACACCTATGGTCACTTGATCTTTGACAAAGGAGCTAAAACCATACAGTGGATAAAAGACAACATTTTCAACAAATGGTGCTCGCTCAACTGGCAGTTATCATGTAGAAGAATGTGAATTGATCCATTCTTATCTCTTGGTACAATGCTCAAGTATAAGTAGATCAAGGAATTCCACATAGAACCAGAGACACTGAAACTTATAGAGAAGAAAGTGGGAAAAAGCTTCAAAGATATGGGCACAGGTGAAAAATTCCGTAACAGAAAAGCAATGGTTTGTGCTGTAAGATTGAGAATCTATAAATGGGACCTCTTAAAATTGCAAAGCTTCTGTAAGGCAAAATACACTGTGAATAAGATCAAAAGGCCACCAAAAAATTGGGAAACATTCTTTACCAATCCTAAATCTGATAGAGGACTAATATCCAATATAAACAAAGAAATCAAGAAGCTGGACTCCAGAAAATAAAATAACCTCATTAAAAATGGGGTACAGAGCTAAACAAAGAATTCTCAGCTGATTAATTCCAAATGACTGAGAAGCACCTGAAAAAAATGTTAAACATCCTTAATCACCAGGGAAATGCAAGTCAAAATATCCCTGAGATTATACCTCATACCAGTCAGAATATCTAAGATCAAAAATTCAGGTGACAGCAGATGTTGGCTAGGATGTGAAGAAAGGAACACTCCTCCATTGCTGGTGGGGTTACAGGCTGGTACAACCACTCTGTAAATCAGTCTGGCAGTTTCTCAGAAAATTGGACATAGTACTAACAGAAGATCCAGCAATACCTCTCCTGGGCATTTACCCAGAAGATGTCCAACTTGTAATAAGGACACATGCTCCACTATGTTCATAGCAGTCTTATTTATAATAGCAAGAAGCTGGTAAAACCCAGATGTTCCTCAACAGAGAAATCGATACAGAAAACGTGGTACATTTACACAATGGAGTACTACTCAGCTATCAAAAACAATGAATTTATGGAATTCTTGGTCAAATGGATGAATCTGGAGGATATCATCCTGAGTGAGGTAACCCAATCACAAAAGAACACACATGATACACACTCACTGATAAGTGGATATTAGCCCAGAAACTTAGACTACCTAAGAAATAATTTGCAAAACACATGAAATTCAAGGAGAATGAAGACCAAAGTGTAGATGTTTGTTACTTTTTAGATCGGGAAACAAAATACCCATGGAAGGAGTTTCAGAGACACAGTTCAGAGTTGAGAAGTAAGGAAGAATCATCCAGAGACTGCCCTACCAGGGGATCCATCTCATAAACAACCACCAAACCCAGACTCTATTGCATATGCAAGCAATATTTTGCTGACAGGACCCTGATATAGCTGTCTTTTGTAAGGCTATGCCAGTGCCTGGCAAATGCAGAAGCGGATGCTCACAGTCATCTGTTGGATGAAACACAGGGCCCCCAATGAAGCAGCTAGAGAAAGTACCCAAGAAGCTATTGGGTCTGTAACCCTATAGGAGGAACAACAATATGAACTAACCAGAACCCCCAGAGCTGTGTCTCTAGTTGCATATGTCACAGAGGATGGCTTAGTTGGCCATCAATGAGAGAACAGACCCTTGGTCTTGCGAAGGTTATATGCCCTAGTACAGGGTAATGCCAGGGTCAGGAAGCAGGAGTGGGTCGGTTGGGGAGCAATGGGGGGGGGGTGTATATAGGGGACTTTCAGGATAGCATTTGAAACGTAAATGAAGAAAATATCTAATAATAAAATTGAAAAAAATGCATATAATTACATTAAATACAAATTCAAATAACTAAATGAAAAACTATATGATTATTTCACAAAGAATATAATATTATAATCACTGTCAGTAGCATTGAATGATATATGTCTCTCATAATTTAAATACTTGTGCATTGCACTTAAGATTAAAATGAACACTACTTTTTGTAATGAATTCCATTTCAACTTAAAAATTCATTTTTCAAGTAAATTCCTGTGCAAGTACATTGTTATGAACGTTGAACTTGTGAAATGTGTGTCATGTGTCTTAATTCAGTGATTTAATATCCCTTAAAACACAGCAGAGAAGATATACACTCATTAGTATAATGATTTGCATATTTGAAAAAAAACATGTATATCTTCATGACAAGCTAAGTAAATGGTTTTTTCAACTTGTACTTTTAAAGCTATTATAATCGGGAAAACATAATAATTTAAAGCAAATAAATTCTACAATGCAGTACTTATACAATTAGAGTTTAAGCAAATTATGTAAAAACTTGACATCTTTTACTGTTATTCCTATGCCATTTAAAGGGATACTAACACATGTACAGTCATGATTCTCCACTAACAGCTTGTATATGTTCCCCTGAGACATTGACTAATTTGGAGGTCACCAATGAGCTATCCCTAATAAGCTCTAGGGTATCCATAAAAATTATATTTAAAAAAGCATAGTGACTAAGAATTTTACTTTTACAAGAGACCATATGGTATAGTGTCCTTAAGGGAGCTATATTGTAGCAAATTTATTAATAATTAACAATATTATTGCATAGTGAATATGCAATTCAAAATAAAGAAGTCAAATAGCTAAATGACAAATTATCTGAATACATATGTTATTATGAATATGTATTATGAATTCATATGTAATATATATATGGTATTTCACAACCTGTGGTGGAACTTCTTTTGGCTCCATGAGAAAGAGTCAGTGTAATTGTAATTATATATCTTATTACATGGCATGAGAACAAAGTAGATATTAAATAAATGTAGCATAAAGTGAAGCCACAAATAGAAAAATAAAACTAATCATACAATGAGCAAACATTTTATATATATTTCTGTTTTAACTGGGGTTCTCAGATGGGAAAATTGGATGTGTCCTTTGAAGACACTGGAGGTGAGAATGCGTGTAAAACTATCACATTGTGCATTTCTGTGGCAATCAGAAACTGCTTACCTTTTCCAGATTCTCCTTCATCGGATTCTCCAGGTAGAATATCATGCACTCACTGGAAAGGATCATAAAGAGGAAATTACCTGGTGTTAATCAGGAAATGAGTGAAAGTTCTGGTTATTATGTGTTCCACCATGATCATTCATATCTTCCTTTTGTATCTGTGGGACTCTCGGGTTCTTAGTTCAATACCAACAGAGAAGCAAAGCTGTTCCCTGGTTGATATAAAGACCCCATTTGTACCTAGAATGCCTGCTGTCTGTTGCATAAATGTGTGGTGTTATATAGAGTAGATATGTTATTTGTTTATTTGTTTGTTTTACCGATGTTTCTGTGTGACTTGAATTTGAAGATAATCTCTTTTCTGGCTGCTTTCACTGTTGCAAGAATTTAACCTGAGCAGCACTCACAGCAGCTTGGGGAATATTTTTTGCTCATCACAGAGTAGGAAACAGTGTGGAGCATTTGTGCTTCATATTGAACTTGGGCAAATGTTTTTAGGAGTAAATATTAGCAAACTTCCTCTGCAGTGTAAGAGCATATGTTTAGTCCCTTTTAGATAAACCACAAGCCTATTAATATCAACCCACACGGCCATAAACAAGAATAAAAAGGCACTGTCTTCTGGGGTCTAACACTCTCTTAACTCCTTATCTTGCCTCTTTGTTTTTATCAAGCTTGTTTTGTTTCATTGCGGATACCCCTATTGTTTGAAAGATGAGTTTTAAAATTTATATAACATAAATGCATTTAAATATGCTGTAATGTATATTATAATACATTATGAAAATTTATTATATAAGGAATTTCTTACCTAAACTGAAAGCTATTAATAACCATGAATTAAGAATCTAAAAATTGTGAGTAATTAACTTATTATTACTCTGTTTCTCTGAGAACATGATGTATTTGATGTATTTGGGGGTGTATGAGCCACAGTGTGTTCGGAGAACAAGTTGATGGATCTTAGTTTTTTTTGTTTTTGTTTTGTTTTGTTTTGTTTTTTGTTTTTGTTTGTTTGTTTGTTTACATGGAGTCTGGGATTGAACTTCAGTTAGTGTACTGCTTTGGCAAGTGTATTTACCTACCCAGTCATCTTGTTGCTACAAATTATCAAATAGCTCTGTATATTAAGCCTTAAGCATATTTCCAAATTTAATATAAAAATTACACCATTGACATCCTGGCAGTTCATTTGAGCCGTACCTTGAATAGTGAACATCACACAAGTAGCCGGCATTGCAGACAATTTTATTTTGGAAAATGTTAGGTCTACATCAGTAGAAACATAAACTTTAATTTGTGAGCACAAGATGTAATTCCATTGGTAGAGTACTTCTCTAGCACACGTTGAGGACCTGTACTGCATATACCCAGATGTTCTCGCTGCACCAGAATGCTGCAATCTCAGGTCTCTGGATATCAGTCTGAATGGTTCGAAGTTCACTGTCATCATCCTCAGCTATGTAGTGAGTCTACGATTAGCCACTGTTCATGAGAATGCATCTCAGAAACAGAATAATAGCAATCAATAAAATCAAATGAACACAGAATATATGTGGAGTTGCAGATAGTTGTGAGCTGCTATGTGGGGGCTGGAAATTAAATCCCGATCCTCTGGAAGAGAAGCCAGTGCTCTTAGCTGCTGGGCCTTCTCTGCAGGCCTGAAATAGATACTATTTTTAAATTACCCTAAAGGTTTAATTGGGAAGACAGGTTGGTTTGGGCTCACTTTTGTTAAACCAAATGTTATTTTGAAAACTTTGGCTTGGTATTCCAATAGAATAAACTGCTTTTGTCTTTGTCAGAAAACTGTTACTTGGACCCTCTTATAGACGAAAAAATATATTTTTTTTGGTTTGTTTTTGGTTTCAGCAAAGAAGTTTTAAGTATTTGATTAGCCAACATATTTTTGTGAAGGTCCTAAATTAGGACAATCAATGTTATCTCTTCTGTGAAAAGCACTTCACAGCTTTTCACTGTGTGGTCAAATAACCTTTCCTGTAAAAACTTGGAAACATTAAATTCCCTGTTCCCTGGAGAACCATAGGAATTAGTAAACATGACTTGTTCGTTTTTTGTACAAAGACCCAAATGCATACAATAACAATACAACTATAATTTGCATCGATATACTGACTTCAATATTGATATGGATAGAAAATATTGATATTATTGATTTGGTTGGATGAAAAGTAAAATTGATTACCTGGGGCTGGTGAGATGGCTCAGTGGGTAAGAGCATCCGACTGCTCTTCTGAAGGTCCAGAGTTCAAATCCCAGCAACCACATGGTGGCTCACAACCATCCCTAATGAGACCTGACGCCCTCTTCTGGTGTGTCTGAAGACAGCTACAGTGTACTTACTTATAATAATAAATAAATCTTTAAAAAAAAAAAAAAGAAAGAAAATTGATTACCTGTAGTAGGAAAATTAGATCAAATTGCAGATATTAAAATGAAACAAATTTTAGCACATTGTGTTAACCTTAGTATAAAATATATTTTCTATTTAAGACATACAGCACACGTAAATGAAACCCTCAACTACTCTGTGATATTATCTTATCCTATTAGGTTTTTTCACTTAAATATTGGCATGTGAATTAGCATAAATTAATATATTAAGGACAAAAGTCAGTCTTTGTCATCAATTAAGTTCCAAATGACTTTCATGTGATTGCTTTCATACATTAAGAGTTTTGTATTGGAGAGAGCATCATCCACGTGCTGCTCCTGAACGATCATATATATATATATATATATATATATATATATATATATATATATAAAACCACAGGAGGACTAATCAATGTGATGCATTTTATTTTTCCACCCAGTTTACTCAGACTCAGGTTCTACTGAACAAAGGTCATGGCATGCAGGTGCTTCTGTTGGTTTTCAAAATCCACTGAAGTAATGCAAACTGATGGTGGCTGGATAGATCTGCATCCACATATACTGTCATGGATGTGCATGTACTGTGCTTTGCATGTGGACACAACACATTCACATACACATAGTTGTGGGGAATTGGGCTATGCAAAGACAAGCTGGTCTCCAGTTGAGCTGAGGTCTGAACCCTGAAGGATGCTAATTCACCTTCACGACATGGTAGGCGTTTTCTTATGCTCCTGGAACTCTGGCTCCTGCCTAAGTTACCGCCCCCCCCAGCCCCCACAAGAGAAGCATGGCTAGAAGTCACTTAGGCAATGGCCCAAGCTTCTGACCTTCTGGCTGAACTCCTCCCCAGTTACCTAGCAACAGTAAAGACCATATAAAGAGCTGTTCAGCCCCACCTTGCTCTCTCACTACTTCTCTCTTACCTCTTACCCCTCACTCTCACCCTCTCTCTCCTATCTTTGTCTTCTCCTCTCCTCTCTCCCTCAAACTCACTCTTTCTCTCTAGCCTTTCCTCTCTCTCTCTCTCTCTTTCTATAATAAAGCTCTAAAACCATAGAGATTCTTTGCTCATCAAGATCCCTCACAGGTGCTGGGAACCTCTTCCCTCAGCCCTCTCTCCCATAACCCTGGTGGCTTTAGCAAAGTAGCTCCAGAAATCCCAGGTAGGGCTGCCCCTTAGCCACCCCCTGAAGAATGGGTCAGAGGCTTAGATGCCCATCGGGGATGAGTGGAAGGTAGATAGCAGCCCTCTCACACTTGACTGACCAGAACATAGGTGGAACTCTGGTAGGGTGTGGGTCTTCCCCTTCCCCCTCTTCCCCAGCCCCCCTCCCCTACCTTTTAGTTCCCAACACATGGTCACACACCTGGGCATATCTACTTTTCTGCCTCTGTTTTTTTTTTTTAAATTGGAGTTAAAAAAAACTAAAAATCACAAATTAAAAACCAACTGGAAATTCTGAAGGAAGTCAGTTAAAGAGGAAATTTCAGTTTAACTGAAGCCTACCAGGTTTAAATAAAGTATGTCACAGTTTCAGTTATTTGTAATACACCAGCCACTCCTAATAATCACATTGATGTTACTATATTTAAAGCCTATTCTTTAAATATTTAAAATGATAATATAATGCATTGCTTTTATAGGTTTATGTAATGTTAATGATTTATGTTGGTTCATATCTGAACAAGGTTTTTCATAACTATGAGCTTAGAAAATACTGGCCCTTTTACTGTTGTTCTCTTTTTGTTGCTATGATAGAACTGCCTATTCAGAGATATTTGTAGTCTTAGACTGCATATTTCAATTTTCCCTTGGCCATCTCTGTATTTGATTTAAATTAGAATTCTCTACATCAGAAGAAGAGGTTGATAAGTGTACTGTTGCACTCAGAGATAGAATTTGAATGAGCCAATGTTAACTGTCCTCTGTCTACCTCTCTCTTGAAATCTTGTATAGCATACCCCCCAAAAGCACAGCATCAGACACAAAAGAATGTAGGATTTAAGAGGGACACCTCAAACTTCTTATTTCTGGAAAGTGCCATTCCTCTTCATCATACCTCCTGCAATAAATCCATAAAAATTGGCCTATACATATCCTAAGGGACCAGTTTCATGGAAGAAACTGTAAGAGATTATTATATGCTTCTACTTATAAAGTCCAAAAGGCAATCCCAATTGTGCAGTGTAATCTCAGGCAAATACTAGAGAACTAAATTATAAAGACAGGGATGTTTTAAACAGAGAGAACAGCCAACTGACTACCTTCTACTCAGTGAACTTGTGAGCATTACAGTATTCTTAATGTGTTTCTCAATTACCCTGGGTTAGATACATAGGAATTAAATATAAATTCTAAAAAATAAAACAAGGACCAGGAAACCAGATACGCAATCTTCAAGCCTCATGCTCCCCCAGTTCTTCCAAATTCAACCCTCCAGTCTCATACACAGCTGCTGTAGCCTCCCTTTCTTTCTTTCTTTCTGCCCCAATCTCTAGTGCAGTACACTGATCTGCTGTAGCCCACCCACCACACCACCTCAGAGCTTTTTCTAATCTGATAATTTCCACAGGCTTTCCCTAGAAACACATTGGCCTGGGAAGCAGGTAAGGATCTTCAGACATTGATTCTTCCTCCTATCCTTCACTTTCCCTTGCCCAATCTCATCCCTACCTCTGTAGCAGAGTACTGGCCAGACACCACCATTCAGGAAAACTTGCAGGTTATAGAATGGAAAATTATTTTTTTATCACCTACACATCTGAGAAAGTACGAATATCCAAAATATATTTTAAAAACTCAAAAAACTACACATGAAAAAAAAGAAACAACAAATAATCCAATGAATAAATATATTTCTTAATAGAGATACTCAAATAGCTGAAACAAACGTAAAGAAATCTTCACCACCCTTAATTATCAAGAAAATGAAAATCAAAACTACTTTGGGATATCTTTTATAAATCAGAATGGCCAAGATTAATAGAACAAGACAGCTCATTATGATAAGGATGTGGAGTACTGTGAACACTCATTCAATACTGGTCGAAATGTAAATGTTAACAGCACTGTGGAAAACAGTGTAGAGGTTCCTCAGAAAAATAGAAATCTATCTATCTCAAGACCCAGCTATATTACTCTTCAACATATAAACAAAGGATTCTGCAATTTACTGGTCACTTGCTCAACCATGTTCATTGCTGCTCTATTTTTATTAGCCAGAAATTGGAAACACCCTTGATGTTCCTCAATGGATAAAGAAAATGTGAAAAATTTATACAATGTAATATAACTCAGCTTTAAAAAAAAAAGCTATACATTTCAGGTGAATATAAGTAAATAGGGGAAAAATTGTGAGTGAGGTAACTGAGTCTTAGAAAGACAAATATATTCATTTAGTTACATGTGAATATAAAGTACTAAGTCATTGAAAAGTGATCTAAAATCCATATAAACAGAAAGGCAGCTTGCCTGGTGACTACATAAGATTGGACCAAATGGGGTCCAGGAGCTAAAAGGAGGAACTGATGCATATCGTAGAGTTATGCCCACTGGATAGTCAGTTGGAAATGAAAACTTAGTTTTCTCTAAGAAAGTCTCACTAGAGAATCACTCTTTGCTCAGTCCAGCAGGACTTAGTTATTCCGTGGGTCGAGGAGGACCAGGGCCTGAAAGAGAAATGAGGGGAGAAAGGAAAGCGAGACCAAGCAAAGAGTTGTCAAGGTCTGTTTAATGAAGGGCTAGGAGCCTGATTATAAGCACACAGTGAGAGAAAATAGGGAGGGGTCGAGGGGGCATAATAAAATACAGAGAAAGGGATGGACATCTGGGGCGAATGCTGATTACAGGCTTCTTGAAACTTATCTTGGAATGTCAGCCCTTAAAACAGTTCCGGGCGGCCTTCAAACAATCTGCAGTTTATCTTGGAGTGCCTTAAACAGTCCCAGGCGCCAAACGGAAACATGGAGGACGAGGTGAAGCTGCCTTAATCTAAGCAGTTCTAGGTGCCAAGTGAAAGAGGGAGTGAAGCTGGCAGTCTCAGGCGCCAGGTGGAGGCAGTGAAAGAGGGGGTGACATAATTCCCTTCAAAGAGTCAGACAGATCTTTAGGGTGAGAGTAACTGCGGGACTTAGTTTCCAACAGTTTGGTCTCTCACAACTCTAAAGGGTAAGCCTAATGCCCAGCAAGAGATGGTCAACACACAATGAACTTAAAGGCCTTCGATGGAGGTAGTTTGTCTCACAATGTTAAGTCATAAAATCTTGTTGTTTCCTCTTATAGGTCCTTGGCATACATATTTTGGCTTTCAGTTTGGGGCTTTTATGGGATTCCTTAGTGTGCAAATGTGCATATCTTTGCATCTTTATGTTTTTGAGCCTTCTCCTTGAGTCTTCTGCTTGCTTGTTTTGTCCTTGTTTTAATGTTTGTTTTGGATTTAGGCTATTTTATTTTATTAATATTCCTTGTGTCTACTTTTAAAAGAGACATAAAAGATATGGATTCTGACTGGAGCAGAGGTTAGGAGTGGGGGAAGCAAAACTGTAATCAAAATATAATATTTAAAAAATATTTTAAGTAGAAGAAAAGAGACAAAAAGAGAAATAAAACAAGGTTAATTTTGATGAGATAATAGCTGTTGAATTTAAAATTATCTACAAAGATATATCTATGCATTAGTTAAATATAATATGATTGTTTAATATACTTACATTTTATATAATGATTATTTTAAAAGACCAGAATTCAAGAAAGCAGTTTTTATTATAAAGATGCAAAACAAAATGGGAACATCCAAACCTTTACTTTATGAAATAATTCTGATCAGATTTAGATTATAGAGCTTTCTTTTACCTTGTTAGAAAACAATCTTTTAGAATCTTCAAATAAAGCTAGTGTTACTTCTAGGCATCTACTCTATATCAGAAGTGTTTAACTCCTGCAATTTTTTTTATTTATTTGTTTGATTGTGTTCATTTTTTCTTATATATTATTTTTGAGATTTTTATGTAGTTACAATATTTCTTTGTTCCTTTTTCTCCTTCGAAATTACTCCATATTTTCTTCCATGTTCTTCAAAATCATGGTTGTTTTTCTCACTAATTGTCATTTTATATATATATATATATATATATATATATATATGTATATATATATGTCATTATATATTTAATAGGCTGTATTTTAGAATACACACACACACACACACACACACACACATGTCATCCTTGTCCTATAGTCTTTCTTCACTAATTAGAGGAGCCCGTACAGGAATGAGGAATTTTAATCCAGCAACATGGCTACTCTGATTACATCCAAAGTTATTTTAGATGTGTGTGATCCAGCTGGAATGGAGACATGCCCTTAGTATACAACTGTAATCCCTTTGGCTAGAATCTTAGCGTACACACCTTTAATCCCAAACAATGACAGGTAATTGTGGCAAATCAGAATAAGTTTTGACAGAATTAGTCAGAAATAGGATATGTCCAACTCTCAGGAGAATTGATATTTCATAGCAGCATAGGGAGAGAGAGTCAGTTAAGTCAATTTAGTTGAGTGGAATTTAGCCTGGTGCAGGCAGTGGAGTTAGTGCAGTACAGTAGAGATGGGTTTGTTCATGACTTCATGAAGTTCAGTGCAGGCCAGCAGAGGGAGTTGAAGCCAGAGAATAAGAAAGAGACAGAAAATTAAACTAAACTCTCAGAATAACAGAGCAATTCAGTGAGAAGCCATGAGTAGCATGATTGAAACAATCAGTTTAGAGAGGAGTTGGATCTAGAGCACTTGAGCTGATCCACCAAGCTTCAAGGAAGAAAGAGCTTTTAAAAGGTGAGCTTATTCAGCAGTAAACTCCCAAGGCAACAATTAACTCTGGTAAATAAAAGATAGGATAGCATAAGACCTATAATGTAGGTAGTAGCTGGAAACCCTGAAGAATTGCATACGGAGCAGTAACATGATTCCATTTTCTTTTCTTTTTTTTTTTTATTATTTAATTGGAATTTTTTTTATTACGTATTTTCCTAAATTACATTTCCAATGCTATCCCAAAAGTCCCCCATACCCCCCCCCACTTCCCTACCCACCCATTCCCATTCTTTTGGCCCTGGCATTCCCCTGTATTGGGGCATATATAGTTTGCAAGTCCAATGGGCTTCTCTTTCCAGTGATGGCCGACTAGGCCATCTTTCGATACATATGCAGCTAGAGACAAGAGCTCCGGGGTACTGGTTAGTTCATCATGTTGTTTCAACTATAGGGTTGCAGATCCCTTTAGCTCCTTGGGTACTTTCTCTAGCTTTTCCATTGGGAGCCCTGTGATCCATCCAATAGCTGACAGTGAGCATCCACTTCTGTGTTTGTTTGGCCCCGGCATAATTTCACAAGAGACAGCTATATCTGGGTCCTTTCAGCAAACTCTTGCTAGTGTATGCAATGGTGTCAGCGTTTGGAAGCTGATTATGTGATTCCATTTTCAACTACTCACTCTAGCAACTTTAAGTGGAGACTATAATCATATATGTAAAGACATTGCATATATGAGCAGACATTGTTGATTAGGAAAACCCTGGTACCCCCTTATTTGTTGTTTCATAGTAATTCTAAGAATGTGAGGTTTCCATTTTGATCTCTGATAAAATTTCAATGTGAAAAAAGTTCGAAGTTGAAAATTTATGATCAAAACAAATGATTAAGAAAACCATTTTCAAGAGAGTTCTGCAGGCAAATGGATGAAATCTGAAAATATCATCCTGAGTGAGGAAACTCAAACCCAAAAGGACATGCATGATATTTACTCACTAATACAGAACTCAAACAGGTCAACAGGCCCCAGTGAGGATGCCTCAGTCCCACTTGGGAGGGAGAAGAAAGCAATCACAAGGGGGAGGGGGAATCTGGGAGGGAAAGGAGACAGTGGGGAAAAGAGGTGAACATGATTGAGTATTAGCTTGGGGAAAAGGACTGAAGCCCCGAGGGTTAGCAGAGAAAATGGAAACAGGCAACCTGGGTAGGTAGGAAGTGCGGGAACCCCCCACCACAGAATATACCAGAAACCTGTGAGATGAGAGTCTCTCTGGACTCAAAAGGAGGGACCTTAGATGAAATCCCCTACACTGGGAAGAGGGAACTTGTAGAACCCACCTACTGCAGAAAGACAGGGCATCATGTGAGTGATGAGGTTGCCATCCCACAGTCAAAATTCTGACCCATAATTGTTTCTTTCTGAAGTAACTGCAGGGATGGAAATGGAGAGGAGCCTGAGGAAAAGAAGGTACAGCAACAGGCCCAAAGAGGTATCCAGCTCAAGGAGAGGTCCCAAGGCCTGACACTATTATTGAGGCTATGGAACAATCATAAAAAGGGACCTATCATGAGTGCCCTCTGAAAGAACCAACAAGCTGCTGAAGGAGTCAGATTCAGATACTTGTACCCAACCAATGGACAGAAGCTGCTGATCCCTGTTGAATTATGAAAAACCTGGAAGAATCTGAGGAGGAAGGCAACCCTGTAGAAGGACCAGCTGTCTCAATTAACCTGGACTCCTGAGATCTCTCAGACACTGGAACAACAACCAGGCAGCATACACAAGCTGCTATGAGGCCCCCAACACATATACATCAGAAGACTGCTAGGTCTGAGTTCAGAGAAGTTGCACCTAACCTTCAAGAGACTGGGGTACCAGAGAGTTTAGAGATCTGGTGGAGTAGGGTGTAGGTGGTGGGGATATCCTTGTGGAGATAGTGGGTGGGGAGGAGGTATTCGATGTGTTACAGTCAGAGGGTGGATGGGGGTGGGGGAAATAAAATCTGGAGTGTAAAGAAAAAAGATTAAATAAAAAGAAGGATTATAAAAAAAGAAAGAAAATCATCTAATACCTTGAATTTATATATAAACCATTTCTACTCACACTACCAAGGTTAGTAGATAGATACTTAAACTGTCTTAATGTTTTTAAAGTTTTTGTTTGTTTGTTTTATTCTGCTGGTTCATTTTTTGTCAACTTGACACAACTTTGATTCCTTGGTAGAAAGAACCTCAATGGAAGAGATGATTCCATCAGATTAGCTTGTGACATGTTTCTGGGCCATTTTCTTGATGAATAATTGCTGTTGGGGGACAGATTATTTTGGGCAGTGTCTTTCCTGGGCAAGTAGACATAGGATGTATCAGAAATCAAACAGAATGAGCCAGGAAAGGCAATCTGGTAACAAGCCTGTTCTGCTTCAGTCTCTGCCTCCAGGACACTGCTTATATTCCTGCCCTGACTACCGTCATTAATGTCTTGTACATTAAATTCTAAGCCAAATAAGTCTTTTCCTCCCCTCCATGTTGATTAGTCAATGTTTTATTAACAACAACAACAACAACAACAACAACAACAACAACAACAACAAAACTAGTTTGTCCACTCACCAGAGGAAATGCTTATTTAGTCTGTATTTCCCAACCAGTCTATCACTGGTCAATCAAGGAAGGATCTTGGAGCAGAAATATTGGAGGAATGCTGCATACTAGTTTGCTGCATACTACATATAGCTTCCTCTGATTGTTTTCTTTTACAACCCAATACCCAAGAGTGCATCCACCCAGAGAGGACTAAACACAAAAACTAAGTATTTTACTTTAACTTTTGCTTTAACAGTCAACAAACTCACATTAGAACTCCTGAAATTTTTAATTTTTTTAAAAAAATTAATTTAAATGTTAAATACAAATACAATGGTTAATGAAATACTCATTGTCTTAAATATCAAAGCAATAAAATGTATTTCCTGCAATTTAATGCAATTGCAGTTCTCCGTGAAACACAATATTGCTGTTGATAAATATAATATCGACCTAACTTATTTTTATCCAAGGATGATTTTTGTTAAGTGAGGCTTATAGGCACACTATTTTCTCAATAGTGGAATCTGCTTATGTCATTATCCAAGCATAACTCTTTGTCTCTTAGTGAATTTAGCATTGTTATTCCTTGATACTATTATCTGAATGTAATATTCTATCCTATTAGATTTAACTTCCTTTAGGATATTCTTTTTAAAACTGTATTGTAAGCATCACACATTGAAGGATGCTAATAGTAAATAGAGGCTGTACCCACTTGTATATCAATGCATACATTTATAGGGAAGGGCAAGATCCATTTCCAGACATGATGAAGACGTTTCAGCAGATTTTAATCAATGCATGTCACTAGGATTTTTCTTTTCTCTTCTTTGCAGATTTAGAAAAGGTAGCCAGAACTTTCTTGGTGTTATCCCTTAGTTAAATCTCTGGGATTATGATATGCTAAGAGGATGAAAATAAACTGTCTGCATGAATAATTTCTATACATATAATGTGTCATATCTTTATATATTATTATTCTCAAGCTTTACCAAGTTGTACCAGTTCCTTTACAACTTATTAAGTAAAATATTTTTGCCGTGTTATTTAATAAATACCTATTCTAATTCTCTAATAATTCACAAACATCTCCCTCTGTATCCCACCCTAGTGTGACTTAAACATCTTGCCACTTAAGAAACTAATTTTCTCTCATAAAAATTACTGACATTTAGTTTGGTGAAATAACAAATACAAGTTTCAAAATCATCAATTATTGGCAGCTAATATTGTGCTGTATACTGGAATATGTATTACATGTTGGAACAGAGACAAAAAAATGATTGTTTATAGGTTCTTAACACTTATCCACAAATAAAGATTTCTATAACATTAAGGGTTCTTATTTTACATAATACTTTTGTAGACTTGGTCCTAGCTGATAATTTCATTGCATGATACTAGCAGTACTAATATATAAGACTGATACCTTTTCCCAAGTTTAATTAACTCAGAGTTAGTAAACTTTTCTGTGCATCATGCTGTGATTAATAGTGATCAAATTTACTAGCTCAGAAAACATAAACATAGAGAAATATGAATATATTAAAAGTAATTTTTAGAAGATCAATGTACATACATATATTAGTATGTTTTGTTGAGAGGCAAACTCATCCCATTCTGCTTGTTGGTGGCACACTCTATTGCTGAGCCTTAACTCCAGTTGAAAGGTAATTCTTGGTGAAATTGTGACTGGAAGTACAAAATATGTTACATAAGAAGCTGAACTACAGAAGAACACATGCTCTTTGTGAGGTATGAAGCTGAGATATTATTATTCTGTATAAACTGCTGAGGTGGGATGTATGATAGGGAAAAGTAGCCACATCACATCATCATTATTTATTCATGTTATGTGTGATCCAAAAGTGTTTTTCCTAGCAAGACTATGCAAAATCCATTCTTGCATTTGCCCATTACTTACTATGTATGTCAAGAGCTTACATAGACAGAACTGGGAAGTGGACAAAAACGCCTGGCTCTGTGGTTCAGCGTTCCAATGATGGAAAAACCAATGAACAGGAAAATATATAATTTATACATAATAAATTATATGGCAAGTGATATTCTTCACACTACAAATAACTATAAACATGATAGATAAATAGTGGGTGATATACTTTTTACTATGAACTATAGGATGCCATCTTCTGGCCTCAATTAAAATGTTGTTTTTGTTTGTTTGTTTGTTTTTGTTTTTCGAGACAGGGTTTCTCTGTAAAGCCCTGGATGTCCTGGAACTCACTTTGTAGACCAGGCTGGCCTCAAACTCAGAAATCCACCTGACTCTGCCTCCCCAGTGCAGGGATTAAAGGCGTGAGCCACCACTGCCGGGCAATTAAAATGTTCTAATCATAAATTTATTGCAACTATACCTGCCTGCATTGAGTTTTCACAAGAAGAACCTTTTATAAAAACAAAAAACAAAACAAAACAAAACAAACAAACAAAAAACAACTGGTCATTTTGTTTATTTACATTTCAAATGTTATTCCCCTTCCCAGTTTCCCTTCCACAAACCCCCACACCCTCACCTCTCTCCCATACCTCTATGAGGGTGCTCCCCCACTCACCCACCTCCACCTGTTTCAGCTCCCTAGCATTCCCCTATTCTGGGTCATCGAGCCTCCACAGGACCAGAAGATTACCCTCCCAGCAATGCCTGAGAAGGCAATCCTCTGCTACATAAGCAGCTGGACCCATGGGTTATCCCATGTGTACTCTTTGGTTGGTGGTTTAGGCCCTGGGAGCTTTGGGAAATCTGGTTGGTTGATATTGTTGTTCTTCCTATGAGGTTGCAAACCCTTTCAACTTTTACAGTCCGTGCCCTAACTTCTACATTGGGGTCCCCCTTGCTCAGTCTGATGTTTGGCTGAGAGCATCCTCATCTGTATTAGTCATGTTCTGGCAGTGCCTCTCTGGGGACAGCTATACCAGGCTCCTGTCAGTAAGTGCTTCTTGGCATCAGCAATAGTGTCTGGGTTTGGTGTCTGCAGATGGGATGGATTCCTAGATGGTGCAGTCTCTGGATGGCATTTCCTTAAGTTTCTGTTCTACTCTTTGTCCCTGCATTTCATTTTGACAGGAGGAATTCGGGAATAATAGTTTTGAGGTGGGTGGGTGGCTGCATCCCTCAACCGGGGACCATACCTATCCACTGGATATGGTTTCTACAGGTTCTATCTCCCCTTTGTTGGGTATTTAGGCTAATGTCTCCCCTGTCAGGTCCTGGGAAACTCTTGGGTCCCTGGCATCTGGAATTTTCTAGTGGCTACCCCCAGATCCCCACTTCCCCACTGCTACACACATCCTTTCAAATTCCTGACCCTCTGTACTTCTTCCCCATCTCCTCCTAGATCTATATCAGCCTTTTAACAACCAATCCTGGATGGAGAAGTGTCCAAGTGGCCTTTCTAGCCTCCTTGAACTAGAAGCTACTGACAGATTCTGAAAATCTGGTTATGAAAAGTCACTGTCTTCATTGATGTAACTGCTAGTGAGCCCGTCAGTCTCCAAATTCACATAGACCCCCATCTATGTGTTTTAAGATTACTTCATTAGAAAATAAAACAAAATGTTCCATTTGAGTGGAAGAGACTTGTAGGGAAGAGAGGGGCTTGATAAGGGCAGGAGGGTACCAGGGAAAGTAGTGGTAAAAGTTATCCGATATCACTTTTTATATGTAAGAAAACACCAAAGCTAGCTAGCTATTTGTTTGTTTGTTTGTTTGTTTGTTTGTTTTATCTATCTATCTATCTATCTATCTATCTATCTATCTATCTATCTATCTATCTATCTATCTATCTAATTTTTACAGTCCAGTCATTATACCCATCCTGGACTACCCTCTGCCCCTCATCCAATTCCTCCTCCTCCATCTCTAAGAGAATATCCCCATCCCACTGCAAAAGGCATCTCCACTCCCTGGAGCCTGAAGTCTCTTGAGAGTTAGGTGCATCTTCTCTTACCTGAGGCGAGACCAGGCATCCTCTGCTGTATATGTGCTGGGGGCCTCATATAGGCTGGTGTATGTTTCCTGGTTCATGGTTCAGTGTCTGAGAGAACTCAGGGGTCCAGGTTATTTGAGACTGCTGGTCTTCCTATGGGGTTGCCCTCCTCCTCAGCTTCTTCTAGCTTTTCCCTAATTCAGCCACAGGGGTCCCTGGCTTCTGACCATTGGTTGGGTATATGTATCTGCATCTCACTCTTTCTGCTGCTTTTTGGGCCTCTTGGAGGGCAGCTTTGCTAGGCTCCTGTCTGTAAGCACATAATTGCTTTAGTAATAGTGTCAGGCCTTGGAGCCAAAACCAAATTTAATTTAAAAAATAAAAATAAGGTGAACATTTCATGCTCACTAACATTATGGAATCCAAAGCACGGAAGAATCAAACTCCATTGCTAATGAACTGTTAAACAAATAGTGAAGTGCTTATTTGAGTTTTAAGTTTTGTGCTGGAGCAAAGTAAGGGTGTAAAAATCTGAAAAATGATGTCGAGGTATTAAGCGTAACCATCTCATACAATCTTACTGTTTGAGGTATAGTTCAGCTTGTACAATATTTGTTGACCTCAACATGAAGAATTGGTGTTACCACTTAGTTGTGTGGAGGAGAATTTCTTCAGCAATCCAATGTGAATGTGATCACATTCCCTTATACGGCATTGATACCTTTTAATAATCATTTTTCCGTCATTCAGATACTATGCTTTCAAAGAAGATTTATTGATGTTGATCTTGTCTTCAGGAATTTGCCCATTTTAGATATTAAAAAAATAAAATAAAATCTGTTTTAGTCTTTTGTGGTTGGATTCACTTTTAAAAATGATTAAAGTTAAATTTTTGGTCTAGCATTTTTCAGTACCTCACTCTAGTATATTACACATCGACAGTTATTGATTTTGTTGATATCCATCTATTCTGGGCATGGCTTGCTCGGTAGATATGTGATTTGTGAAGATTTTACCCATTTTGTTGTACTTTCCTTCTTACTTTCTTCATGTTTCTATTGTCATAATTTATGGCATACAAGAAGTTCATTTTATATCCCAAGGAACTCCAGTTCATTTTTTTTGTTTTAAACATGACAAGCCACTTGATCCCCTGAGAGTAAACATCAATTTCTGTGTTTTGGTAAGAAAGTTTCAGGTTAGATTTTATGTGCATGGCTGATTTAATTGATTTTAACCCTGTGTAAGATAGAGGCCCAGCATCATTCTTTTGTAGGGTCATAATAAAATTTCTCATAATTATTCATGAAAAGTGATACCATTTCTCTGATTGAGTGACCTTAGAACTCTTAGGAAGTACTGACTGCCTACAGAAATACATGTTCCTCTGCTCTTCATACTTCTTCAGTGGTGATCTGTGGTGAAGCCATTTTATTTTGAGTCATGGACATTAAAGGTCAAAGGAGGCAAATTATCATCACTTTTTCTTAAGAGTTTTAGTATAGTCCTAAAAATTAAATTGATATAAGATAGATAGACAAAAGAAAAAGCTATACAAATACACATAAATTTAATTGAACACAAGAGACATTATAAGAACATGAAAGTTCAAAGAAGTGACAAACTGGAATATTATCCATTACAGTTCAAGTGAGAGAATTATACTTAATTAAACCATGAAAGGAGAAAGGAAAAGGTTCTATTTTTCTGGGGTTGTCTTACTAAGTTCTGTTTCCCAGGGCTGAACTGTGAAAAGTTCTTTATTTCTCGTAGAAGATAGTATATTCACATGGGAGTTTTTAGTATTCTCTGTTGAGATAGAAAAGTGAGATAGCTTAAAGTACAGTTCTTACATCTTCTTTTTGTCAGGTATTTTTAGTTCATAGTAAACAGGATGCCAAACTTCCCTGTTTTGCGGTGCATAATCTGTCATTTTCCACAGTGCTTTGAAATGATACCACTTAAGTTATTTAGTATTTTTCTCTTATTGAGACTTTTGGGTATTCTTCCTTCAATACACAAGTTTGTTAAGTACTCAAGTCTCTGAGTTTATGAACAGTTTACAAGTTTCTGACAATAATGTTGGGTTTTAATATAGATATTTTGAGTAGTCAGACCAAGTAGGAAAGTCATTGGATTAATGATAAAATGTTTCAACCCATTGGCAAGGCTATACATCTACTTATTTAAAAGCATTTGAAAAAGTTTTAGTTCAATATCTATCATAAAATACTTTCAATACATTATTCTAAGAATATTATTTTTATAATATTGTAAATAGAATTGTTTCTCTAAATTGACAAAGGATTATTTACTTTTCATTCATACAACTGACTTTTATACACTGTTTTGAACTATAAAACATTGTTTAATGTACATTTAGCCATTATTAATAAATTCTGAAGACTTTTTAAATATATAGAGAACACTAGCTTTTCTGAAAGTAGAGAACCTTTAATTACAAGTTCCTTACTTATAAGCCCTTGCTAAAACTTTAGTACTTTGTCTCTTATCATTGTCCTGGTTCTTGGATTACAAGTATTTCTTCCTTTTTTGTTCATTTATTCTGTGGGTGGATGCAGATGAAACTAAATATGCTTGGATATGTGAGTGTAGAATAAAGCGCATTTTTAAGGTTTGGTTTGTCCTTCATCTAATTAGGTTCTGTAAATAAAACATATTTCATAGATCCCAACAGCAAGTACCCTTATGAGGCGAGCCATCTTGGTAGTCTTAATTTCTCTTATCATTAATGCATATTAGCTGCATAGGTTACTATACATATTTAGTAACTGTGATGAGGCAGCAAAAGTTCCTGTCCATTTCTCGTCTGTGGAGTGGAAGGGAAAGTTGTTGTACTTGGTCTAATGCCTTTTTTGTAACTATTTAGGTCATCATAAGACTTTATGTATTATTCTAGTGATATAGTAATTAAACAACTCTACACTATTTTATTGGTTTATTGAATAAATCTCATGTGATAATTGGTGATAATCTCTGTATATTTAAGTCTGATGGTACTTGTTGATAGAATTTGCACATAAATCCTAATGGATGCTCACTTGGCGACATCCATTTGTCATGTCTGCACTTACATTTCGCCATTGCATTTTCAGAGAATAAATTTGCAGAGATAATCACCCTCTGGAAATTTTGAAAAGCTTATGAAGGTTTTATATTGATTATTTCTTGAAATATTCGATAGAATTTTCCAGTGAAACCATAAGGGCATGCATTTTCTGGGAAAGAGATTTTAGAATTACTAAAGCTTCTTTAGGTATTATATGTCTAGGCAAAATTTCATATTAGTTTCAAAATTTTATTTCTATTTCCAGTTATGTGTGTCACTTCTTTTGAAACTCTCCTCTTAGATATGCACACACATGATTAAAATTGATGTTTCTTAACATTATAAAACTCTCTAATAATGGTGTTTTTAAAGCATATTTTGATACTCTTACGATTTCCTATTTTACTCTGTACAAGGCATGAAATTTATGTTTGTTTGGTTTCTTTAAGTATTATTTGTGTCATTTAATCCAAAGTAGCTTTTTAGTTTTTCATTCTTATAAAAACAGAATTTTATTGATATGGCTGTCTTATATGGGAAAAGGTCATCTATTGTATTACTGTTTAACTTAGTCTCATGCTGTTAACACAATATTACACAGAAGACAACACTAATAAAACTACACGGTATAGTTGACAACTCAAATAGAATCAATATATTTAATATCAGTAACATATTTACATATAAATGGTTTATCTATTTTATCAACTATCCCACAGTTATGCCACATATGGATAAAGTGGAAGGCAAAATGAAAAGTGAAGTATTATTTTAAAATCCTATTTTCTGACTAATTTTTGCATAAAGTAAACATGTTAAAATGTTAAGCAATTAATTTAAAAAACCTACATTGCTCTATTGTTTGTATAGTTTAATATTATTAACACTCAGTTCCTCCTGTAATATTTTTTATCTTAATCAGTAAATTTTCCTTTCACATTGTCATGTACATCCATTATGACTTTACATCCCTCTCCTCTGCACTCTGTCTCTTTTACCTCCTTCCCACAAGTACTTAACTCTAATATTTAGTTCTGTTTTTGTCTAATTATCCAGAGAGGTAAATTAGGTCCCCATGTAATCCTGAACTTTTAACTAACCATGAGTGCTGATGGGGTCACCACTGGCTTCACAACTTGTATGCATCACTCTCCCAGTTTTATAAAGGAAAAACTGCTAGCAAATTGGTAATATGTGATAGGGTCCATAGGTTTCTTTCCCCTCAACAGCTGATTGTTATGAGAACTGATTTTTGTTGGCTCAGAGTAGGAGGCACAATTACTTAGAGATTACAAAGATGAAATAGTTTATATGCAGGAGAAGGAGTGATACAGATCTGAACTCTATCTTAACTAAGAAATTTTGGGAACTTTCTTCTGATTCACTGTAAAAAAGATACAGTCAGGATTAAAGGTAACTTACAAAAATCTTGACAAGTATTAAAACATTGTCTGATATTTACACCAACTAGTTGTGAGTCTTCTGTACCCCGCTATGCTTGCTTTCCTGTGTTGAGATTACAAGCATATGCCATTATACCCAGCTTTTGACTCCGGGCCTGTGGTTCCCATTACATGCACAACAACCATTTTATCTGCTGAACTGTCTCCTTTTTATTTATTAACTTTCAGTTCAAGGCATGATGTTGCCCAAACTTAAAGTCACTCTTTAATTATAGTTAACTAAGTCTAATAACTATTTCATGTATATAGCTAGAGGTTTGTCTCTTAAGTGATTATAGATCTGGTCAAGTTGACAATAAATATTAACAAAGTCAGTAGGTAGACATTGATATCAAGCCAGCATTCTTGTAATTATTAAACCTTAATATATAAATAAAAACTAATTTTTGATCTTTTTCAAATATTTAAAATGAAAACAAAATCATGCCATCAGGTTTACTGATCTCTTTGTGTGCCTAGTAAAAATAAAGATGTGTAAGCTCTCATCTAAGGTAGTGTGGTAATACTTTTTAGTTCCTTCTGAATGTCTTTAAGAACAGCAGAATAAACAGATGGCATGGTATAGTCTGAGGCTAAAGTATCTTAAGGTCAAGGCATTTCTGAGTGACAAAGCCAGTCAGATCAAGACTCTAAAACTTAATGATATCTTGTTTCAAACAAAACTGTGTTGAGTATGTAACTCAGTAGTAGAACACTCACTGAGCAAGTTCAAAGTCTGTGTTCATTCTCCATCAGCGGACACACACACACACACACACACACACACACAAACACAAAGAACAAATTTAAAACAGAATCAGTAACATTGAAGACAATAATCCACATGCAGAAAACAACACTAGACAGTTTAAATTTTAAAATGCTGTTCAAAATGTGAGATCTATTATGAAATTTAAATTTTAGAATAGGCTCTCTGTGTCATATAGCTGCATGCATATAATATTCTCTTGCCTGGAATGTATAAGGCACTGGGTTCAACCATCAACACTATAAGCATCAAGAAAAAGAGTGATGCAGGGAAAAAAGGAGTTGGTATTGCCCATAAGCATCAGGCCAAGTCAGGCAAAAAGAATCCATCAGATGACAATGAATCCATACTACTACCGCTCCCAAATTGAAATAAGGAATCTTTTCTGGATTGTACATTATATACTAAACTAGAGTGATGTTTGTTGTTGATTTAAAATATACAAAGGGTATTTTGAGTTAAAATGTTCTCACTTTTTTTGTTTTGATAATATAAAACTTTCCATTTATGTTTTTATTAGATATTTCTTCATTTACATTTCAAATGCTATCTCCAAAGCTCCCTATTCCCTCCCCCTGCCCTGCTCCCCAACCCACCCACTCCTACTTCCTGACCCTGACATTCCTCAGTACTGGGGCATATGATCTTTGCAATACAAAGGGCCTCTCCTCCCATTGATGGCCAACTAGATCATCTTCTGCTACATATGCAACTAGAGACACAGCTCTGGGGGGTACTGGTTAGTTCATATTGTTGTTCCTCCTATAGGGTTGCAGACCCCTTTAGCTGCTTGCGTAGTTTCTCTAGCTCCTTCATTAGGGAACCTGTCTTTCATCCAATAGATGACTCTGAGCATCCTCTTCTGTACTTGCCAGGCATTGGCATAGCTTCACAAGAGAGAGCTATATCAGGGTCTTGTCAGCAAAATCTTTCCGGCATATGCAATAATGTCTGGGTTTGGTGGTTGTGTATGGGAAGGATCCCCGGTGTGGCAGTCTATGGATGGTCCTTTCTTACTTCTCAGCTCTGAACTTTGTCTCTGTAACTCCTTCCAAGGGTATTTTGTTCCCCATTCTAAGAACAAATAAAGTATCCACACTTTGGTCTTCCTTCTTCTTGAGTGTCATATGTTTTGCAAATTATATCTTGGGTAATTTTAGTTTCTGGGCTAATATCCTCTTATCAGTGAGTGCATAGCATGTGTCTTCTTTTGTTATTGGGTTACCTCACTCAGGATGATATCCTCTAGACCATTTGCCTAAGAACTTCATAAATTGATTGTTTTTAATTTCTGAGTAGTACTCCATTGTATAAATGTACCACATTTTCTGTATCCATTCCTTTGTTGAGGGACATTTGGGTTCTTTCCAGCTTCTGGCTATTATAAAGAAGGCTGCTATTAACATAGTGGAGCATGTGTCTTTATTACAAGTTGGAACATCTTCTGGGTATATTCCCAGAATTGCTGGATCTTCTGGTAGTATTATGTTCAATTTTCTGCGGAACCATCAGACTGATTTCCAGAGTGGTTGTACCAGCTTGCAATCCCACCAACAATGGAGGAGTGTTCCTCTTTCTCCACATCCTTGCCAGCATCTGCTGTCACCTGAATTTTTGATCTGAAACATTCTGACTGGTGTGAGGTGGAATCTCAGGGTTGTTTTTATTTGTAATCCTCTGATGATTAAGGATGTTGAACATTTTTTTCAGGTGCTTCTCAGCCATTTGGTATTCCCCAGTTGAGAATTTTTTGTTTTTCAAACTCAGCCCCCAAATCATGTATCAAGGAAGGGTTTGATAACTTAAACTTTTCATCTGCTTGATTATTCATTGCTATCATAAAGCTTATTGTTACTATATATTGTGAGGATTTAATTTTCAGTATTTTTCATTACCCTGAAAACAGCATGGAAGTTAGGAGTAAATTTACTCTGTATTGGCACAGTCCTAAATTTCTGCCTGATGGGAAGTTGTTTAATAAATATGCAACCCTTTATCAACATAATAAAACAGGACATGGAGTGGTTAAAATACAAAATTCCCTGGGAAAATACAAAACAACTAAATATTCAGCTGATACTAGTAGATACTAATGTTTTATCATTTGATTTAACAAAGTAAGGTTTCATTTTCTTGTGTATCGATACCTACTTCTTACTTCCTCTTTGTGTAAGGTTCAAATAACCAAAGTCAAGGAACCAAATGTGTCTTGTCTTAAAGCACATTCTGCAAACAAGCACAGTATCCTCTGTTTGCTTATAGACATGCCTTGTTCTTAATCTTCCCCATATAGAGATGTCCACAAAATTTTCTTCCCTGTGAAGAAGACTCTGAAGTAGCTGCAGTGTTTCTGAGAATTTCAGGTCACTCTGCAGTTGGTGAAGATCTTTTAAGGAATGTTCATGTTCATCTTAAAAGGTTTCAAGTATACCATTTGACTCTAAAGAATTTGTTGAGGTAAGCGATTTAGTAATGTTGCTAACTTAGGAATTTTGTGTCAGAGCCAGATATAGTGAATATGTATTGATGCAAAGCTCAGCTCATGAACCTAAAACCATGAGACACAGACTCATAATTTATTAAAAGCCATCATGTTCCAGGAAATACGATGAATAATCCACTCCCCAAACGCCTGGGAATGAAATGCAATGCCTTTCCAGCAGACAGACTTCTGCTGAATCCACGTGAAGGCTCCTCATGTATATTTAATAGAAATGCAGGTTGTTTCATGCAGACACTCTCTGAACAGAGATAAAATGAATAGAGCAGTATCAGAAATAAAAGATAGCTGTCCCACAGAGCTGACTACAAAGAGATCTAAAATGATAAGGGAAGAATGGGATTCAATGAGAGCATCAAATCAAGTCAGAGCCAACACAAGAGTGAGTTTAGAAAGTTGGATAGATATTTAAGATAAAATGCAGAGTGACTTCTAACTTAGTGAAAGCAATTTCTTGCTTAGCAAAGCAAGAGTGTCTGTTTGTCCTCTAATTTTAGAGGATCCAGAGTAGGAGATGGAATTCTAATGTACAAAGACAAATGCCAGGAAAGAATAGAGTGCACACTTCCAAAAGTATCTCATATGATAGAATGTACATGCCTGTTCATTATTTCATACAATTCTCATGTATTTGTTGTAACTTATACCTTCAATTGAGAAAGTGAGTACCTTTCAAAGAGAAGGCCATTAAAATATTAAGGGCAAACCTAGAGAAGGATAAAAAGAATTCTCCCAAACATCATGTCATGAGAAAGGCAAATTTTGTCAAAAAGAATTTTCCTTAAGGGCAGTTTTTACTGACAACTATCACAGTAAAAACACATCAGAAGTTGTATCAGGAGTGATTCAAACTCTGTTGTGCATATTTTAATCTTTATAACTAGGCTTTGATGCCACTTGTTCTTACAGGGCAGAGGATTATGTGTCAATGTTCACAGATGCTTGGAAAGCAAGTTTAGGATTTTTCAGAGGCTGTAGAGCCCTGAACCATTCTTAATTAGGCAGCGAAGAGCACTCTGACCTCTCCACAGCTGTTGTGCTGATTGATCTTTAAAATCCAAGTATTTGCTGAGAAAGTTGGCTGCTTAGCTGCAAGGGGATCTCTTGCCTAGGTGCAGCTTGGCTTTCAAGCCGAGCTTCCTGAGCCTTGGCCTGTGCACAGTTCTATTTTCAGTGCTTCACTCCCATAGCCTTCGTATATGAAAATGGATGCTGCAAAGGTGGCTAGAATTCTGAAAAGATGAAATTGCACTTCTCCTTCCCAGGATTAGAATCTACTTTGAAAATAGCAAAAGTAGAACCTTCAAATTCCTTGGTAAGTATCTGCAAACACGCAAAAATATGTGAAGCTTTCATAGAAGTAGGTGTAAATTTACATTGAAAGTTCCAGAAATTTAAAAGAAAATTAATTTAAAAACCTTCAAAACTTAGATACACTAAGTATACAATGTTTAGCTACCTTCTAGGTCAAATAAAATGGGTGGCACTTGTTATTTTATATAAGCAATGGTCACAATCTCAAACAAATGATCTATAAACTATGCTATCAGAACACATATTTATAAGCTTATCTTTAATAAATACATGTAAAATAGGCACAGTAGTGAACTCCTATAACCCCAGCAGTCAGAAGACAATGTCAGAAAGATCATAAATTTTGGACAAGTCGGAAAAATCAAGTAAGAATGTGTCATATGAAATCAAGTGCTAGGTGCATAGCTCAGGAATAGGGCTGTTGCATAGCATGCCTGATGATTTAGCTTTGATCCCCAGCACCATAAATAAATTAATTAATTTAAACTATATGAAATAAAATAAACACTATATTGATATACTACATAAAATATTTCTGTGTAAAAATTATAACAATTGAAAGATAAATTCTTTATGCTAAGAGGATCTGAAGATCAAAGGAGACCTTATAACAGATTATATAGCACTTATAAACAGACTAAGTGTACTCAGTAAGTGAATCTATACAGTGTAATTGTATTATACCAAGAACTGTCATGAGAATGAAAGCTTAAAATAGTAACAATATTGGCATTTTGTTGAACATTAAATGTTACTACTAAAATGTATATAATATCTCATATGCATATAATCAAATTAAGAACTAGTGTCCACTTTAAGATCACTTTAAGATCTCCTGTGGAAGAATTAACTGTGAATTTTAAGAAAATATGAAGGTGGATTGTTTGGCAGAGTGGTAAAATGCTAATCTAGCGCATGTATGACTTCATATAAATCTCTACAACTGTAAATGAACATGAATGAATGAATGAATGAATGAGACAATAAAAAGCAAAAGAGACGACTAAATGGATACAGCCAGAAGAAATGGTAACAATTTTGTATTCTATGTAACTACCTATTAGTGTGGTGTTTCTTCTGGAAAATGGGTATTAAACTACCTTAAGATGCAGCCTCACTCTTGGGTATATACCCAAAGAATGCTTCATTCTACTACAGAGACACTAGTTGAACTAGGCTCATTGCTGCTTTTTCCATAATAGATAAAATTTGGAAATTGTATCTATGTCTAACAATAGATTAATCAATATAAAATATTCTACACTTACAGAATGGAATATTATTAACCATTAAAAATAAAATCATGAAATCCACAGATAAATGGATTTAACTAGTAAAATAATCCTTAGTGAAGTACCACAGACACAGAAATATGGTGTACAATTGCTTAAATGTGGATGGCAAAGATTAAGTCCAAGATTAAACAAGCAGCAATCTGGAGAACCACATAACCCAAGTATATAGGCAGAGACGAATGAGGAGGGAGATTTCCCAAGGAGGGCAAATAGCATAGTTACAGAAGAATGAGAGGGCTGGACTGGAGGTGTAAAGTGGGAGAGGAAGGAAAAGGGGTAACAAAGGAAGAAGAATAGGAAGAAACAGCTCTTGTACTTTGATGGGTGTCCTCTTTAGGTTAGAGAAATTTTCTTGTATGATTTTGTTTAAAATATTTTCTGTACTTTTGACTGGGTTCCTTCATGTATCTCTGTCCCTATTATCCTTAGATGTGAATTTTATGGTGTTCTGAATTCTTGGATGTTTTGTACAGGGATTTTTTCATATGTAATATTTTCTTTGACAGATGCATTCATTTATTCTAAGTGTGTTCATTTCTGTGGTTATTTCATGTCTTATATTCTGTTGGTGAGGCTTGCCTCTGAAGTTGATGTTCTAGTTCCTAAATGTTTCATCTCCAGATTCCTGTTTTAGTTTTTTCTATTGATTACATTTCTACTTTTAGGTTTTCAACTATTTCACTCTTTCGTTCCACTGCTTGTTTGTTATTTCATATAATTCTTTAAGCTGTTTATTTAGTTCCTTCTTAAGGACCTTTTCCATGTCCATTTAGGTTTTTTTCAGGTTTTTCACTTGTGCTTTAGCTATGTTGGAATTTTCTGGGTCAGCTGTGGTGGGATTGTTGTAGTCTAGTGGCCACATATTGTTCTGGATGTCATTGGTTATGGTTTTAAACTGCTGTGCTCACTTATGGATTTGGGATGATATAGGCCTAAGTGCTGATGTTTGTATTTCATTTTCTTTAGTGTGTGTTTTCTCTCTTGTTTTATATTGGCTTCTCTGTTCCTCGGGTTGGATGGTGTGTTGGTTATGTTTTGCACAGCATAGATTAATTTGTTAAACTTTAATTTTTTTTTCTTATTTACTCTACATCCCACTCACTGATCCCCTACTGGTCATTCCCTCCCACAATATTTTCCCTATCCCCCATTCCCTTCACCTCTGAGCAGTTGGGGTCCCCCCTAGTAATCCCCCTTACTCTGGCACTTCAAATCAGTTGTGAGGCTAGGCATTTCTTCCCCACTGAGATCAGACAATGCAGCCCAGCTAAAGAATGTATCCCATGTGTAGGCAACTGCTTTTGGGATAGCTCCGGTTTCAGTTGTTAAGGTCTCACATGAAGGGCAAGGTGCACATCAGCTAGATATGTGTAGAGAGGTTGAAGTCCATTCCGTGTATGTTCTTTGTTGGTGGTTCAGACTCTGAGTACGCCAAGAGTCCAGGTTAGATGACCCTATTGGCCTTCCTGTGGAGTTCCTATCCCCTTTAGGTACTGCAATCCTTCCTCCTATTCTTTTTTTTTTTTTCCAATAATAAATAAAATTTATTTCTACACAAGATTAAAAAGAACTTAGGCATTTTAAGCATATGTTCTTTTTTTTTTTATTGTCAAGTGGCAAATGATCTTTTTTTATTATGTATTTTCCTCAATTATATTTCCAATGCTATCCCAAAAGTCCCCCATACCCTCCTCCCCACTCCCCTACGCACCCATTCCCACTTTTTGGCCCTGGAGTTCCCCTGTACTGGGGCATATAAAGTTTGCGTGTCCAATGGGCCTATCTTTCCAGTGATGGCTGACTAGGCCATCTTTTGATACATACGCAGCTAGAGTCAAGAGCTCCGGGGTACTGGTTAGTTCATAATGTTGTTGCAACTACAGGGTTGCAGATCTCTTTAGCTCCTTGGATACTTTCTCAAGCTCCTCCACTGGGGCCCCTGTGATCCATCCAATAGCTGACTGTGATGGAATTGAATAAAACCATCCAAGACCACCTATTCTTCATAAGAGTCCCTAAGCTGTATCCACTGTTTGGCAGTGAGTGTTTGTATCTGTCTGTGTCAGCTGCTGGGTGGAGGACAACATGCTTCTGTCTGCAACCATAATAGTGTATTATCAATAGTGTCAGGGTCTGGCACTTGCTCATAGGATGGTTCACAATCTGGGTGTCAACCTAACCACAACACTTTTTAAATGAAATGTATCCTGTCTACAGGAATTTGGGGATCTTTCTGGGTTTGTCACTGGAGTTATTTGTGAGTGTTTTTAGGTATTGGTAGTTCACAATACCTAAAAATGGGTTGGGAGTTGAGACGTATGGACATAGCATAAGATAGCAAGAGATTAAAATACATGGGAGTGAAAATACTATGGATATAAAGACATGCATTCTCAGTTTGGATAAAGATAGCGTTCAAAAACATGGTCAATTTTTTTCCAATGAAAATGGTACATTTGTTTTCAATATGTTTAAGAGACTTATCTGTAGCATTAGTGAATTTTCTCTACATTTCAGAGACAAGCACAGCATGTATAATGAGTATATCTACAAGTCTGACAAAAATATTGTATGCTGTTAAATATGAAAGCAAATCAACAGCTAAGAAACAAGAACAGATAAGAACAATGAAGGTATATAATGGGACTATAGCAGTGAACAAATGAATGGATTATTTAGAAGTATTTCCAAGACTATTTGAAAAAAAATGTTAGTTTTTTAAAAATACAGAACTCAAAAGCTTTGTATTTTGGGAATGAGGGAATGATTGATTTTGCATCTCAGTTCAAAATTATGGCAGTTAAGTGAAACCCATTTAGTCACCACTTTTTAGGTCCATTGTGACCTTGCAATTTATCTAAAGGCTTGGAAAAGCACAAAGCATAATTTCTCATTTCTAGGTCATGGCTAAGTTAAATTTGCTGCTTAAAGAAAAACCCCTATTCAGTTATAACAAGATAGGAAAGTACTAGAAAATGAGACAAGGAAGAATTACTTAATTCATTGAAATAACTATGCTTACCTTTCCTGACATTATGAGTGCATATCTCATTTGATACCCATATCAGAAGTTTCAATTTGCAACATCTTAGAAACCATCTCCAGAATGATTTGCTACAGATATATTTATATTATTGACACTTATTTACAGGACCACATATAGGTATTTTCTAATTGTCCTCTCCAGCCTTTGATATAGGAATAATTTAAACGACAAAAATCTAAAGCAAGACTATGCTGTATTTCTAGGTTCCTGAACTCTAAATTTTGTTTGGCTGTATCAGAGATAAGTTGACATGGGCTGCTTTTTCATTAAGTTCTTAGTAAACGACCCATACTTTGTGGGTCTGGATCTGACATTTCCGGGACATGGTAGGGTAATTTGCATTCTTTCCATGGCAATAGAATTGTTCAGCAGATCCAGTACCTTAGTACATAAATTTGATGTGATCAACGAGCTTTCCTCCATTTTGTTGATACCTTCTGGATTTAAACCATCCTGGAAGCCCCTGAGATGGTTCTTTGTGAAGTACTATTCTTATTTTCTCATTTCTAGAAATACAATGGAAATTTCTATAATGTCACATTATTTGAATTAGATAACCATATCTTTGTATGTGTAATATTTAATGAGTAGTGCAAATTAAAATGTGAAATTGCTTAATTCCCATTCATGTTCACATATTTATTCATATGCATATTATTCATATACAATACCAGAAGAATTTAATAAGCAGGAAAGATAGATGCAGCTGTAATGTGCTAAAACTGGCGGAGATGTAGTTAGTGACTGAGAATAAAAGGCAAAGGGAGTCGAACATTGGTGCTGGTCTTCTTGCTTATACATTGCATACACTGTGTGGCCAACTGCCTCAGTTTCTGCTGCCATGGATAACTTGTCATGATGGACAATATCTTCAATCTGTAGGGTAAACCCTTCCTTACATAAGTAGCTTTTGGTCATGGGTCTTGTTAAAACCACATAAAAATGACTGAAATGTCACATAAGTTGAATCCTGGTTTTTCCAGTTACTGATTGATTATGAGACCATAATCAATCAGTCAACTACCCTGTTCTGCCTTTCCTGTCTCCACTAAAGTAGAAGTTATTATATTATATACTTCCAAAGATTTTGGCAAATTAAAAACTCTATTTTACATTAAGAACTTACTAACTCTATAGTTGTTAGATGTTACCATTTTAAAAAGCATTTTTAAATGTGATGATTTTTATGATCATTTTTATCTTCATACTTTCTTGTTAATTCAAGTTATTACAAACTAACCATTAAAATTGTTTGGTGGACTACTGTCTGCCTATTATAGTCTTCTAGTATGTATTTTATCCTGTCTACAAAATGAGCCTACTAAATATTGAATGAGACATGGCTTGACAAACAGTCTTGCACATTGCCATATCTTCAGGAACATAATTAGACACTTCTACCCCAGGGGAACATGGTACATGATAAAGGTCCTCAAACCTAAGCATGTTCCTGTGCCTATAAATATCTTTCAAATTTAGATAACATGATTAATAATTAGCATATTTTCCCACTCTACTTCCCTTAAATAATTTGTTTCAGGAACCTGAGCTAAATGTTACTCCACATAAACTTGTCTTACCCTTAATCTTATCATGAGTGGAGGCTCTTTTTGTGAATCCCATTTATTTAAAAATTTCCAGTGTACCTATATGATCCTCCCGTGTAGACCTCCATATTCCATAATGCCCACTGTTAGGGTCCATAAATTCAAAGTAACCCAAACAATTACAAGAGTCCAGCACAGCAAGATCTTTATTTGAATTTTATTTGAATTTGTCAGCAAAAACTGACCAGTCAGGGACAGCAGCAAAGATTTTGGAGCTGAACAGTGACCGTGAGCCATAATGTTACAGAGTTTTTAAACTCAACATTCTTGAACATCTGTGCAAAGTTACAGTCATAATTTTTCATCAATCAGAATCATTTGTTCTTTCATGGTTAGTGATGATCATTATGTTTTTAGGCACAAAAGAAGAATAAGGAGGAAGGAAATTGCCCAGCTTTCTGGAAAGTCCCACTACAGTCTGGAAAACTGAACTTAATTTTACCTTATGATGAAAATGAAGTCTGAAAACAAAATGGCAATATTTAGGATAAGTCTCACTTTTTGATCCCAACACCGTGAGCACAAGAGCAAAATTTATATGTTTGGTGATATGGAGTGGTTTGAGGCAAAACTGAAACAAATAGTTTATTTGTTTCACAGATAATTGTGAGATCAAAACAGAAAGTATACTTTGCTGGATAAGTGCTCTGTTTACAGCTAAAGCAGTTAAAGAGAAGTTTCTGTATGCTCAGTGCTAAATCCTGGCGAAGTAAACCCTTCTCTCTCTATCTACCTGCCGACTAAAAGTGGAGGAACATTTTTTCTTCCCTATTTCTCAACCAAATCACACATCTAAGTGGGTTCTAAAGTGTAAATTTCTCTTTTTGTGTCTGATCTTTCATGATTGTTCCTAACAAGTTGCTTATTCATGAATCCATTACCAAAATAATGTCTGTAATGTTGTCTGCATTCATTCAGATTTTTTTTGGAAAAATGTTTCTAGTGGCTACCCACAGTTTCACTCTTTTTCTCTGTATTTCCTTTAGATAGGAATAATTCTGTGTTAATATTTTTGAGATTGGTCGGTGGCCCCATCCCTCAACTGGTGCCCATGCCTAGCCTCTGGATATGATCTCTACAGGTTCTCTCTCCCCTTTGTTGGGTATTTTAACTAATACATCCAAAATGTGTCCTGGGATCCTCTGAAAAATATCATCTTGAGTGAGGTAAGCCAGTCACAAAAGAACACATTGGTATGTACTAACTGATAAGTGGATATTAGCCAAAAGTGAGCTAGGAATAAGGTGATACAACTCATAGAAAATATGAAGCTCAAGAAGAAGGAAGACCAAAGTCTGGATGCTTCAGTCCTATTAAGAAGGGGGAAGATATTAATTAGAAGAAGTGGAGGGAGAGAGAGACCTGGGAGGAAGAGGAAGGAGGAGGGAAAGGCAGGTCAGAACCAGGTGAGAGAGGAGACTAGGGAGAAGTACAGAGGGTCAGGAAATTGAAAGAAGGTGTGTAGCAGTGGAGGACGGGGAACTGTAGAGTCCAGGTTAGTTGATAATGTTCTTCCTATGGGGTTGTCATCTCCTTCACTTGTTTCAATCCTTCCCCTAAATATTCCATGAGTCCTGACCTCAGTCCAAAGTTTCCTTGTAATTATCCACATTTGTCTCAATCAGCTGCCTGTAGAGACTCTCAGAGGACAGCCATGATAGACTCCTGTCATGCGTGTCCTTTGGGGTCTAGGTTACCTAACTCAGGATGATATTTTCTTGTTTCATCCATTTGCCTGCAAAATTCATGATGTCTTCATTTTCATTAGCTGAATGGCATCGCATTGTGAAAATGAGCCACATTTTCTTTATCCATTCTTCAGTTGAGAGACTTCTGGGTTCTTTCCAGCTTCTGGCTATTATAAATAAGGATACTATGAACATAGTGAAGCATTTGTCCTGTTTTATGTTGGAGCATGTTTTGGGTATATGCCTAGGAGTGTTATAGCTGGGTCTTCAGGTAGTACTATGTCCAATTTTCTGAGGAACCACCAGAATGGTTTCCAGAGTGGTTGTACCAGCTTGCAATCCAACCTACAATAGAAAAGTGTTCCTCTTTCTCCACATCCCCACCAGCATCTGCTGCTATCTGAGTTTTTAATCTTAGCCATTCTGACGTGTCTGTGTAGAATCTTAGTGTTGTTTTGATTTGCACTTCCCAATGATGTGTTCTTGGTTTCGGTTGATGAGCATTTTATTGAGTATTTTTGCTTCTCTATTTGTTGCGGCAAATATCTAAAAAGACCAGCAAGTTATTGTACTATGACAGCCACTCTCTGATGCTGTGACTGTCTCCCTGCCTTTGTCTCTACCTATCCCCAGAAGGGACCAGTCATGGTATTCCCATTTATATTTCGCTTGACTCTGGAACTGCCAGTTCCTTCTCAGCCATAAGTCCCCTATGGACATCAGTCCCACATTACAGTAACCCTGTGAAACAAAACTCTAGAAGCTTATAATTAAACACTCAGATTTATATATCAATAAATTCTCAAATCACAAGGTGCCTACATAATAATTAAAGGGCCAATTGATAATGGTACATGCTGCCCACCTAAATTAGGCAAGTTAGCCCAATAATTCTATCTCTATATGATAACATATCTGCCTGTGGCTATTTAAAGCCATGCTGGTTCTGAATCATTCTTCAAACTCATTTTCCTTATGAATATATGTGGCAGGGTTTCCCAATTACATTAAAGTATTAGTGAAGCAGGAGGGCTGTGATTAGACAAGGAAAAGGGAGGCAGGGCTAAGAGTTACACACACACACACACACACACACACACAGAGAGAGAGAGAGAGAGAGAGAGAGAGAGAGAGAGAGAGAGAGAGAGAGAGAGAGAGTCAGGGAGAGACAGAGACAGAGAGACAGAGTAAATTGGGAGAGAGTAGAGGAGGCAAGGTGGAATTGTTACTTCTGGGAAATTTTGATATACAAATTTTTACTCATTGCATATAAAATCAAGATCTGTAAAGTTTACATATAATTTAATCTGTGGAGATTTACCATGTGTGGTCCTTGTGAGTGAGTGAACATGTGTTAATGGTATGTACATATCTGAGTTGGTATGGAATCCAGAGAAAAGCATCAGGTGTCCTGCTCCATCAACCACTATCTTATTTCCTTGGGACAGATTCTGTCTATGAACCTCCTGCTCTCTGTTTAGATAGACTATCATTAAACAAGCTACCATGATTCTTCTGTTACTCCTCCGTCCTCCTTTGCTGCAGGCACAAGTGTACTTGACCATATCTGCATGTTTTAAGTGTGTATTGGCATGTCTGAAACTAAGTCTGTATAGTTGCATAACAGGTGCTCTTATACATTGAGCCATGTCTCCAGCCTCTGAGTTTTCATTTTAAATGACAAATCTATAAAGCTGGTTAATCACAGCATATTTTAAGGAATATAAATTTCATATGCATATTTTATAATTCTTGATTATATCTTCCAGCTACTTAGTAATATTAAAGTCATAGAAACATTTGCTACATATGTAATCAGACACAATGAATACAAGATGATTAAATACTGGTATAATTAATGCCAAAATTTCCATAAAAGAAAATATATTCCAAAACAAATTAGGAACAATTTATATTATTTTGATTTTCATTATGTATCCAAAAAAGCTAATAATTCAAAAATCCAAGGTGAGATGAGAAACTCAAAACAGGGAATTCGGCATATTGGTAATACCTTTGGCATATAAGGATATGGGAAGTTCCCAATAAGATCAACATACCAACCTTCATTGGTATTTACAGTAGAACAGATCTGCATGTGGAATCTTCCCTTTTCTGTCCTATAAAACTAAGTTCCCTGTTGCTTGATGTACGATCTCCAATTCCTTGAGACACTGCTGACTTTCACTATTCTGATCAAAAGACAATATGCTGAAGAGTTCTGTATCCTCTTTATTTTAAATACATTAACCAATCTCGATCAAACTAATTCTCTATTGCAAAATATAAAATTAGTGTATTTAATTGTGATTGAGCTCTCATGCATGTAAGTTAGCCTAACTACAATGACTATACATGTCGATGCAATAAGATGGTCCCTGGACAATATTTAAGGAATACTATTTCAATTTTACTTGTTGTTAAAAAAACTTAAAAATTGAATATTATAAAGTTACAAGTAATTAATTTTACTTTTAATTATTATTTGGATTATATTTTATGTGTAATAATTTTAAGGACACCTGTTTGACCAAAATGTCATCTTTTAAATAAATAAAGTATTTTAATCGTATTATTTTAAGTTAAAATTAATAAAGAATTCACCTCATATGAAGCTGAAACATTGCAGATTTCACTGTAATAAACAACCTGAGAAAGGTTCCATAAGTGTACATTCACCAGAGAGCCATCTGGTGTCACATAATTACACCCATCATTCATCCCATTCAGGATGCTCCATGTAATAGCTAGTCCAGGAATATAAACAGACTTGGGCTACACTCTTGGAGACTCTCAATCCATAAGGCAATTAGCAGGTCTTAGTCACACAGGTGTGTTCCTATCTTCATTTATGTTATATTTACAAATAGAAAAGATGCAGGTTTTATGCATACATTTCAGCTAGTACGAATTTATGTCTATTGAAGCATTTCTGAGTGACACCAAATAGAAATTCAGACAGTAAGAGTACACGATTAAGAAGCAGAATGACTTTTATAATTTTTGCATGTTAATTATTTGAATCAGCTTTGTTTATTTATTGAAAGCACATAAAAATACTGGAAGACTTTTGTGGGATAAGATCAGTGCGTTTTGGACTATGAAGTATTACAGTTATTGTTGGCATATGTGGCTAACCTTACATTTATTAACCTACATTTTGTCTACATTTTCTGAACTGTTGTACTTTCAGAGTAGAAAAGAAAGTGTAAGGACAATTTATCTCTAGTGGTAACATAAGAGCCATAGATGCATTAGTGTACAGAGTACATATTCTGACTTTCTGTGAAGTTCCTATTTAATTTCTACTTTTCTGGCCTACAGCTTTTAAAGTGCATATATTTTGTTTCATAAGCTCTTTTTCCCATCATTTGTTTCACTTGATGTCTTAATATTAATTAACAACATATTTAACAATTTCTGGATACTTTAACAAATTACCATATGTTCCATATGTATCACTTACTTTAGATATTCTGCTTCATTTAATTAAAAACTGGGACTATTGTACTAGTAACTTGATCAAAAAGCTATTTTCATGATAACATCATCCTTTATTATGTATGTGACAAGGCCCTAGTGACATAGCCCAATTTTATGTCAATTCATTGACATAAATGTAACCTTTAAGTAATAATATAAAATGCAGGAATTCATGAATTAATATGCTTATGGAGAATTCTTTATATGGGCAACTGTTTCATAAAAGTAAACTCACTACCAGTTTCCGGTAGAGTACTTACCTAGATCGTCTGAGATTTTCATCCAGTGTAATACAATAAAAAGAAGGAGCAGGAGGAGGAAGGGGAGGAAAAAAAGAAGCCCTCAGAAAAGCAATAACAAGAAATTTAACAATTATAAATCATTAGGAATATAGCAGATAGCAATAGCTTACCATCAGTAATGTAGAAAATGGTACATAAGAAGAATGGCTTCAAAACCCATACAATAAAATGTGTATGTGGTGGTTTACTGCTTCTACTGTATGTTTTCATAAATGCACACATCTATATTAATTATATATGAAAACATAAATATTGTACACAAATTTATTTGAAAGATTCAGTGTGGAAAATAGGAAAGGAAGGCTATTTTAATGTGTTATAAAAATAAATACACATCATAATCACTTAAATTTTTCTTTATAAATTAACACTTTCCTCAAGGTTGCCATAGAGTATTTGACAAATATTTTATTTTTCTATATTTTTATTGATTATTTTATTTATTTACATTTCAAATGTTATTCTCATCCACAAACGCATATTCCATCCCCCCTCTTTCTGCTTCTATGAGAGTGCTAACCCCGTAAGCCCTACTCCCACCTCACTGTCCCAGCATTCCCTGTGGAGCATTAAGCCTTCACAGGACCAAGGGCTTCTCCTCCCACTGATGTCCCGCAAGGCCATCCTCTGCTACATATACCACTGGAGCCACTGGTTCCTCCATGTGTACTCTTTGATTGGTGGTTTAGTCCCTGGGAGCTTGGCGGGGGTTGGAGGGGGTGTCTGGTTGACATTGTTGTTCTTCCTATGGGGTTGCAAACCCCTTCAGCTCCTTCAGTCCTTTCTTTAACTCCTCTATTGGGATCTCCAAGTTCAGCCTGATAACTTATATGATTTTTTTTCCTGCAAAGTCGTAGTGGGAATTTATTATATTCATGAGTAAATTGAAGACTGGAAAATTAGAGTTACAAAATTAATCTGTAATCCCCATCTGCCCATGAACTAGGTAAGTTCCTGAAATGCTGGCAATTGTAGTCTTGTAAAATAGAAAAGCCTCAAGGAAAAGTATGATGAACTATAAGTGTGTCCTTCTAAGCCCATGCAGCATCTGGATTAAGGCCATTTAAGCTGGGAATATTGGGTGAATGGTCCTGACTAAAGTCCATCTCTTGGTTGCTATTTACTATTTAATAAATACTTGCTTTAAATTTGGCCCAAAATGGTGGAGTTGGTCTTTCTGGTAAATTGCAGGAATAGCAGACCTAGGAGAGAAAGCGGTGTGAAAGAGAGAGCATATTGAATAAATGGAAAAGCTGTAAGAGTGGGATGAATATGGAGGAGGAAACAAGGTATATATCTACCTTCCTTCACACAAAGCATATCCTGAAGGAGCAATCACATTCCTGTGAGTGCATGGTTTCTTGGACGAAGAAGCCCGATATTAACCCGAGAAAACTGTAGGAGGCAGCAAAGGCCAGGATCACTGAAAATAGAATTCTTCAAGTCACACGCCCCAAAAGTGTCCAATACAGGCTATCCATTCCTTTCCATCCCTGATCCTTTCAATGAAAACCAAAAGACTATTAACCATGTTTCCTTAAAATTTTACATGTGATATATACTCACAAGGGAAACAACAACAACAAAACAAAAAACAACACAAAACTGCTTGTCTGTAAAATATCTTTGCCTCCCAGATGGAAAAGTAGTGAAGCCAAGGAGTGGTCACAAAATATACAGTGTCAGTGGGTAAAATGGTGGTGATGAAGGTTGATAATGACAAAAGTGACTCCATGAGTCCAGAAATTTGAAATTTTCCATCTTTAATGAGAGCTTTAATTAGTTTCATCATGAAGTATGCAAAAGTTTGAAAAGCCTTATTTGATAACTCATGATTAGAATAAAAACAAAAGTAATCTGTGACGTTTTCAAAAAAAATGATAGCATCTGATAATACAATTAGCTTCTTAAAAGTCTACACCATTGTTCCCATGTCATCTTATATTTGCCCTAAAATTAAACTTTAATTTAAATTGAACTAGTATGTCAATACACATACAGATTTTAATAAGGGCCTGCGACCTTAATAACACAGGGCAGAGTTATTGTGATGAGAGATGAGAGAAGTTCCAGTTACTTTATATTAGAAGGCACTATTTCCTCAAGTGAATCAACAGATCCCTAAAAGTTCACAGAAATAGAAAGTTCCTGGATCTGTTAGGATGGTATTGTTAAACCTCTCTCATGTTCTTACCATGCCTGTACAATCAACATTATACTTTGGATCTTGTTTTCTGTGAGATTTTACAGGCTGGTCCATGAGATTTTGCTCTATCACAAATATGCTGATAATACCACTTAGAAGTCTAAGGAAGAAAAGGTAAGCAAATATTTTTAGCCTGGAAAAAAAAAGAATTCTAATTATATTCTTAATGGAAACTAAAGAAAAATAAACCCACCATATTTATGGTCTTTTGTGATGTAGCTAAAGCCTTCTAAGTCAGTTCTAACAATGATAGTTATTAAACAGTGTTTACCATTACATATAGTTTCCTTAGTTTCTGAGATTCTATAATCAATCTCTCCAGTTCATACAGCTTCTGCAGAGGTCTGGCTGAGGAACTACAAAGACATAGAGAAGGATTTCCATCTCTACACCCTTTGGTATATTAATGGTGGCAGCAAATAGAAAAAAAAAGCTTTTATTTACTATTTTTTTATTTATTATTTTTTATTTACTATTTTTATTTGTGGTGAGTGTTCATAAGAAGTATTAGAAGTTGTGCTCATACTATAATATGTCATATACAGATGAAGACAACATAATTTTCAGCATCCTACAAATATAGTAGGAGGAAATACTGTGTATGGGCAGAAAATCTTGAGATCTTAACAATCCAGACTCTTGCCAGAGTTATTGGTGCCTGTTCATGAAGTGATAATAAGGCTATATTGCTGAAGACAACATCTGTAAACTCAGTGACTGTGGATAATTCGAGTTGAAATGCTACTTACTTCAAGCCTTCCCCACTATGGTCAAAGTTTATGGTATGGAAGATACTCTGGGTGCTACCAAAGGAAAAAGGAAAACACTAACCCAACTTCATACCCTGCATTCTACTGTGGTTACTTACCAGAAAGACATATCACTACAATAGTGGCACAAAGCATGTGAGAGAAACTAACCAATATCTTATTTCAGTTAATGTCCACTCCATTACTGGACAAAAACCTAAGACTAGGTGAAGCATGGACCTAGAGGAAAAGCAAAACTACAGTTCCACTCAAAAGACACAGGAATGAAACACTCCTAATGACATTCTGCTAAACTCCCAGACCAATACCTTCCTCAGCCATCATCAGAGAAATTTCTAGCAGTGCCAAAGCCAGAATCTAGAAGTCAGGTAGTCTAAGTAGAGGGATGAAATAAGCAATAAATGAGCCAGCAGGTTACTCTCTGAGTGAAAAATTCTCTGGAGCTTTACAAAGTCTCTGCAGCCAGCCAAAAAAGGGGAACACAAACACACACAGAAAATCACATAGAGACACTGACAGACAGACAGACAGACAGACACAAAGACACAAAGACACACACACACACATACACACTCACACACACACACACACATACACACTCACACACACACACACACATACACACTCACACACACACACACACATCACACACATCTCACACATTTGGTGGATGAAGCAAAGCTCCAACAAGTTCAAATAACTATATTTTTTTCTTAACCTTTTATACCATTAAGTCAAAAGTTCTGTATGCAAGAAAAAAGATTGCTTCATAGTCATGAGTTGCATATTCTCTGAAAACCATCACTGTAAAAACATATTCTGTAAAAAATAAAGCAAAATCATTATACAAAATGAAATTACAATAAGATGATTGATTTTATATTCTTCCTTTGAAATTCACACCTAACTGAACATTTCCCATCTACTTTTCTCTCCACAGATTCATTTTAACCTCAAAGCAATAATTTCTCTTTCATTGATCAACAAACTTTAAGCAAGCCAATTCTATAGGAAAGTTTTTGCTAATACCTAGCTGATGACAATTTGCAACTGCCAAGAAACAGATCATCTTTCTTACATCTTATTTTTGAAATCTTGTTAAGCTAATCTGGCTAATCATTTATTATCTATTTTGGTGCTCATAAGAGAATTATTTCCTCTTTGTTCATAACCCTACTTTCTCATGGAGCACACTGAAACCAGTGGCCACATTCCTAACACACAAAATCCAGGAATTCAGAGCCAACAAAGAATGTTTTCTTTGATCATTAGTTTGTCCCGAGCCTATTTTTCTCTTTCAAGTAAAATTATGTGCTTTTAATACATAAAAACTCACTGTATTTCTCTTCAAACCTATTCAGCCCTCACTGCTCTAAGAGATATGATATACTAATATATACTAATCTTGATTCTAATTTTATCATGTCTTTCTGGCAAAAATTTAAACCATTGTCTTAAACTTTCTACTACTCTAACATCCTAAAACTATTTAAATCAAATTGAGAATTCTGTAAAATCATTAGTTAGTCTTAACAATATTATTCTATGACAGCTCTTCTACATACTGATCTGCAGGAAAATTGCCCAATAGGAGGTCTGTCTCCCAAGAAGCAATCATACCAGATTATAAACAGTGAGTGTCCCCCACCACCCAATCCCAACGTGCTAGATATATAGAATGGAGATATCGAAATATCGCAATGATAAAAACGAGACGACACAGTTGCTGCAAGAACCAATCCAGAGATAAAGCCCATGAGGCTGTGCCTCTCTGAGGTAAGTCCATCACAGCTGTTGAAACTAGTGGACTGTCTCCAGGAAACTCACTTACCCACTGCAGTTCCTTCTGCATGACATCTGCCACTCCAGAAGAAGAGTAAACAAATAAGAGATTTTGAAAAAGTCATTCCTAAAAAGGATATGTTCCTTTTTAGGGCTTCCCCTCAGGGATGAGCAGCTCTGTGGAAGAAGAGGCAGAAAGAGTTAGAAGAGATGGAAGACACCAAAGAGTCAAGTCCTTATAAGAAACAATAGGACTGGTACACATACAAATTCACAGAGACTGAGGCAGAATATTCAAAGCCTGCAAGGGTATGGACCATATGGAATTATAGAGTGAAAGAAGTGAACACATGCCCACATCTCTATCCAGAGGTCTACTCAATTAATATCCACTTGCAAAAAATGTGAAGGGGAAACATTGAAGAAATAAACTACTCTTAAGGGTAAACCACAAGCAAAGCAGTAGCTGGCCAACACAAAACTAAGTCAACAGAATATTCTCTGTTTTTTTTTTTTTGTTTTTTTTTTTGGGGGGGGGGTTCAATGTATCATAATGTTAAGGAATAGCTATTGGGTTTTTTGTTTGTTTAGTTTTGATTTTGTTTTAATCTTATCAGTCCTTTGTGTAAATATTATGGCTTCCAATTTTGTGTTTTCATCTGATTCTTGTTTGTGTAAACTTGTTAGTTAGTTTCTATGTCTGTATGCATTTCTTGTACCTTTTCATTGGCTTTTTTTTTCTCCTGTTTGATTGTTTTGTCCTATTCTAATTTGCTATTTTATTTTATATTATTTATTGTACCTCTGTTATCTATTTGCTTTCTAAAGGAAGACAGAAAAGATATGGACCTGAATTGGAGGGGGAGTTGGGAGTAGTAGTGGGTAGGGGAATGCAAAATCAGTACATATGGTATGAAAAGAAACATTTATTTTCAATAAAAGAAAATAATTGATCCTGCAGCTTTTTCAGACAGGAAAATATCTGGGTCAAAATTTTTGACTCAGGTATGGCAACCCCATTGCACACTTGATGTCCTGTCTTTCTATTGGATGTGCACTCCAGAAGTTCCCTCCCTCCTTTGTAGGGCATTTCATCTAAAGTCCCTCCCTTTGAGTCCTAAGAGTCTCTCACCTCATAGTTCTCTGGTACATTCTAGGGGATTCGCCCACCTTCTACCTCCTGAGGTTGCCTGTTTCAATTATTTCTGACAGGGCTTCAGTCCTGTCCCACTCAATACCTAATCTTGTGTCCCTCTTCCCTTCCCCGTTCCCTTTCCCACCCAGGTCCCTCCTTCCCTGACCACCTTCATGTGACTGCTTTCTTCTCCCACCCAAGTGGGATTGAGGCATCCTCAATTGACCATTCTGCTTGTTAGCCTTCTTGAGTTCTGAGGATTGTATCCTAGGAATTCTGTACTTTTCTGGCTAATATCTTCTTATTAGTGAGTACATACCATGCATGTCTTTTGGGTCTGTCTGAGTTACCTCACTTGGGATCCATCTTAATGGAAAGCTCCAAGGCCTGATACAATTACTGATGTTATGGTGTGCTTAAAGACAGGAGCCTAGCATGACTCTCCACTGAGAGGCCAAAAAAGCCCCTGAGACAAAAACATATACTTATACTCGACCACTGGACTGAGGTCAGGGACCCTTGTACTTGAATTAGGCTAAAAGAAACTGAGAAGGAAGGCTGACCCTATAGGAAGAGTAGCACTTTCAACTAACTGGGAACCCTGAGATCTCTCAGACACTGAGGCCCCAACCAGGTAGCATACACTAGGTGGTCCAAGGTCCTCAGTGTGAGATGTGCCTAACCTTTGAGGGATCTGAGGCTACAGGGGATGGGTAAGACTGGTGGGTGAGTAGAATATCCTCTTAGAGAAAGGAGGAGGAGAAATGGGATGAGGAACCGTCGAAGGGAGGACCCAGAATGGGCAAAGGCTGGACTGTAAAAAATAAAAGTAATAACAATGAAATAAAAATAACAATAAAATAAAACAAATAAACTGTGAATTTGTGATTCTTTGTCACAAAAGGAAATAAAATATGTGTTCTGAAATTTACGATAACTTCTAGATAGACAAAAATTTATGATATGTATTAAAACTTTAATAAAATAATATTGCTGATGCAGTTTTACTGTTTTCTCAATTTAATTTTAAACTTAATGAATGGATGGTTCATTCATCATCTACTACCTAAATTCTATACATATTATGATAATCCATACTGCTTAAGAAGTAGTGTTATTTGTAAGTTTGTTGCTGGTTCTATAGCCTTGATCGTTTTGATGCACATTTTAAATTTAATTTAAAATCATAGTAGTTTATTATTATAAATATAATGTGGAATTAAAATGACATTAATTTGACATACAAGAAAATATACATATATAGTAGGAATGCACACACAAATGAAGAGGGAGAAGTGGAAAAGAAAAGGTGAGAAGAAAGAAACAAGAGGAGGAAATAGAACAGGTAAGAAGATGTAAAGCCTCCTGAAGAAATGAACTCATAATTTTAGTTTACATTTAAAGCAGTTATAAATAAAATTGGAAGTATTCCTTGTTTTAAATAATTATGAAAGTTTTTTTTAATATATCCTATGTTCTGATATGTTTGTGTATGTTACTTTGGAAAACAAAACTCTTCAGGAAGCTTTAACTTTGCTTCTGGCTGAGTTACTGACTTCCTCCTGTGTCATATCCATTTTAAGAAAATCAGAAGTGAAGAGTGTCTGCTAAAATGTAAACTATGAGTTACTATGGATATGAAACTTGCAGAGTTCATTCCTTCTATCTTTCTGTAGCATCCTGAGCTGGAGTAATGCTGAAGTGCAGACTGTTTCCAAAACTGCAATGCAGTGCAGCTCCTGCTTGCTTGAGAAACAGGGAATGCCATGAGAGCCAGGTACCAGCCTTCTTCATCCAGAAGCATGTAGTCTAAAATGGCATGCCATGGTTATGAAAGATCTGATTGACATTTGTTCCTAATACTCTCAGGTATTAGTTTTCAAAGTTGTAAAGTTTTTTTTTTTCACTTGATTTTAGTCTTCTGAACACCTCCTATTTTTATCTAAATAATGTTTTCCATTTCTTTTTCTGTTCATAATTTTCTGAAGTTGTCACCTTAATATTAGCATTTGCTTCTTATATGATGTGACCAATTTGTTCCTATTTTGCCACTTTTAAAATACATAATTCATAATACTGTAATTATATTTGGTGTGACATTACATCCCTTTAAGGGAATCTGTCTTCTCACCAATACTATGGGTGATGATTTGTTAGAGAAAAATGAACTTGTATCATGGTGCAAATGGAGAACCACTACCTTACAAAGCTGATAAGACTGAAATTTTTGCTTAATTGAGAAATGGAAAGTGGATTAAAATGAGCTTTTAACAGAGGACTTGATTGAAATTAGTTATAGACTTTATTACACATCAGGATTAGTGGACACTGCAATGTGAAGATTTTGAGTCACTAATGCAAATGTTGTTTATGTTTATATGTATTTGTTGATTCCTCTTGGATACCCATGCATTTTAAAGACATACTGCAAAATCAAACTTCTCTAGAGAAAATAAAACATTCACACCGATATAATAAAATACAGGCTTAAATTTAGCCTAAAGCACAGGAGACTCTTTTTCAGTAGCAATTATAGGACATGGTCTCTGTTTAACATTTCTTCACATTTTTTCCATGTTATCTATTGATGTCTTGTTATCAACATTTGCAAGAAGTGTAGCATTAATATTTCCTTAGTTTCTGTTCCAAAAGTAAAGATATTTTCTTTACTTTCTTCCAGATGTAAATATTATCCAAATAGTGTCTTCTCAGCATATATGACTGAGCTGGCCAGAATTACCTGATTACGTAATGGTTTGATAGGCCATGAATAGACTAGATGATTCTACCTACTATTGGAAAACAAGGATGTTGGCTATCAAAACATAAACTGAGAAGGCTACAGCAGTAGTTGGTCTAAAAGCAGGATTTTCCAACTCAAATAACAGTAACATATATAGCTAGTGCCAAAACAAATTCCTTCTCTTAAAATCGACTGGGTTTCTTTTTGTTTGGGTACTTGAGAAACCCTGTCTAATTCTGCTACAATCTTCTGTTACAACCTGTTCACTATATATTATCAAAGAATCTAAGTTTAGCTTATTCATTATTGTTATTGAAGCATATCAAAGCATCTGGGGTATAGAAAAATGCATGTGGAAATTAAGTGCTTGCTGAGTGAATAATGAGACTGAGAAAATAATTGAACATCTCTTCCAGTCACAATTTTGGCTTAAATGGTAACAATAATGAAATACAAATCAGGGCAGTTTTATTAGTACTCCAAACTAGTAGAATTTTTAGTATCAATGAAATAATCTCTCAAACAAAAAATGATCACTGAATAAATGATAAAACCTCCAGTAGCTGTTAACCCATGAGAACATCTTTAAAAGACCAATATCACTATGTGCATTCATAGATATATAAATGTGTACAGAATTGTGTTACAATATTGTAATTGATTACTATAAAATAAATCTGTTCATATACCTAGAGTTCTGTTTTTAATGAAATTACTCTCCATGGTTTGTTGTTTTCATAGCATCTCTCCAGAGAGAGTGGTATGATGTTTTGTTCTAAGTCCATGCACGATAAATGATCTGGAATCATTAGAATATGGTTTTATGCACAAACAACTAGACAGGAATTCCATTACAGATGATTAGTCAACCGTGAATTCAGAACCCAGCAGATGGACAGCTCCAACATGCCACATGAATTATGTGTATTACAGCTGCTACTTTGGTAAAGCTGAAATGATCTTGATGAACAGCTGCAGTTTTCTTAGGAATAGATGAAAAGTACTCTAGTTTTATATTTCCCCATCACACGGTATAGAAAGGGCTAATTACCTTGAATAAAGGTTGTGTGTAAAATCATTTATACCTTGCTGTGTTAACTTTATATTTGTCATACATATTTACATTTTGAGCACCAGTACTGTGTTATCTGACGTGTGTTTCATGTGTCTATAACTCAAAGTGAACAATAGTAAAATTCTTCAGGCTATTAGCTAATGAAAGAAAACAAAACAAAATGCTGAGATATTGTAATTTTAAATGATCCCTTGCATATATTTGAAGATGGGGTTAAGGCAGTATTTGATTTACCAGAAACTGGGTTAAGATAGTTTATTTATGTTTTTAATCATGATTATAGATAGTTTTTATTTCAAAGGATATTTCAAGGACTTGGATCCTTTGTTTTGAAATAAAAGGTAATTACAAAACAAGGAAACAAATACATAATGTTGTAATTATGTATTTTGCACAATATAATTACTTGAAAATTTTATAGAACCCATTCAAATATAAATGTTAAACTAATATTAAAATGTCTACCTTGGAGTTGGGCAGTGGTTAAGGGCACATACTTCTATTGTGAAAGATATGAGTTCATCGCCCCACATAAGGTATCTAAAACCTGCATGTAATTTCAGCTACAATAATAAACATTATACAAAACCAGAATATAAATGCAAGTTGTTTGCTTATATGTTTTATTTACTAGATACAATGAAATGCTACATAATATATGAAAGTATTACTATATATATATATATATATATATATATATATATATTTCCCTTTAGTACTCACAAGTTTTGGGGGATGCAGGCCTTTCCTGAATATTCATAATATTTTGGTACAATTTAGAATTCAGATATAGTTTCATCAAACAAACATATGGAACTGAAATAGCCTGAGTTTTGTAGTGATTTAAAGTACGTAAAAATTCATGAAGGAATTCAGAGGACAATATATCAAAAATTTCATATCATAAACAATAAATTGTTTATTGTGCATCATATATATATAAATTTACTTTTGCAGTATACCAATGGAAGGAGGCTACATAGCATGGATCATACATATGACTATCACCAGAAGGATGTCAGTGAGAATGAAAACATAAACACACATATACATTCATTGACACCGGAATATGATCTGAGGTATGTTTTCCATGCACTAGTTCTTGCACTATTCCATGACTATTGTGTATGGTACTCAAACAAAAAAAAATGTAGCACAGGTGTTGGATAATCCCCCACTGAGAAAAAAAAATACGGTTGATAATCTCATAGATGAAAAGATATATAACAGAATCTACATTATTATACTGTTGCAATTATGTAATTTGCACAATAAAATTTTGATGGACTGCAAGGGAAGATCTGAAACATTCTAGATGTTACCAAAAGATAGGACAAAAAAATTAAAATTTTTACAATAATCATAATACTTGAAAGATTTTTGTTCAAGAATATTAACTACCTCACCAAATAGAATAGATTTTAAAAATGTGGTATAATTACACAATGCTGTTTTACTCAGCTGTTTAAAATTTGACATCATGAAATTTGTAGAGAAATAAATGGAACTATTAAAAAATCACCATGAGTAAGGTAACATAGACACCAAAACATAAATATGATATGGATTTCCTTATGTCTTAATAATAGGTATTAAGTTAATGGTAACCAAGATATAGTCTATAGGCCCAGAGAGGTTAATTATAGAGTAAATGACTAACTAGAGACTCACGGAAGGGGCAAATGTAATGGATTTTATGATATGTCTGGGTTCATGGGGACAAGACCTGGTGGATCAGGTAAGGGAGTCAGGAGTAATATGGGATGTAGAATGGGAATACAGAGAGAGGCATCTAGAATTTAGGGTCATTTTCAGGAAATTAGAAAATTTTGGTTCAGTGGAAACTTTCCAAAATGGATGAAAGTGATACTAATAGAGTCTCCCTCTCTTTTTTTATTGGATATTTTCTTTATTTACATTTCAAATGTAATGTAGGGTTTTCCCTTCCAGAAGTCCCCTAGTGTCTTCCCCTTCCCTTGCTTCTATGAGGGTGCTCCCCCCCCACTCCCTCCTCCCTGTACTGGAAATCTCCTAAACTGGTGCATTCAGCCTTCACAAGACCAAGGGCCTCTCCTCCCATTGATGCCTGGCAATTCCATCCTCTGCTACATATGCATCTGTGACCATGGGTCACTCCATGAGTCTCTAAATAATGAGAAAGATGGAGTCCCTATTTGCCATCCCTTGTCACCAATAAAGTTTCCAGTACTGTGACTAAGTTCCTTTCAATTGACTTGTGGGCCAAATACCAACAAGACAAGACAAGACCAAGTTATTGCCAAGACAAGAAGTTGCTCTCCTCAATTTGACATAAAGTCTCCAAAGCTAAAGACAACATCCACACAACTAATTGAACAAGAGGACTACCTTGAGCTTATGTAGAACCCCACCCCTACTTTCTGGTATGTTTGGTATGAGAAGGTATACTTTAGACTACCAAAACAGAAATGTAAACACCAAACCAGCTGCAAAACCTTTCATCTATCATTTGTCCTCCCTGCAAAATATGCTAGTCCAATTGTGGCACAAAGCTTGTGGAAGGAAACAAACAATGTCTGATTTGACTTAAGGCCCCCTCTACAATTTGGAATGCATACCCAATAATATTGGGATGACCAAGAACCAGACACTAGATAGCCCAGTGACGTAGAATAAAACCAAATGCAACCTGTCTGAAAAGCAAACAAACAACAACATAAAAAACAGTGATAAAATGTTATCAGTATAATATCTGATAATAATATTCTGCTATGCTCATATATCAGTGTTTATTTGGTCATCATTAGAGAAACTTCACCTGGACAGCAAGACCTCCTCAATTCTCTAAGCAAAGGGTTTTAAGAACTCACAGAGTGTGAAGGACAAAGAAGCATGGATCTTTACCAGGTTCTTAGCATACATATTACCACTTCCAGTTTAGTGTATTTCTGAGATTCCTGAGTATGTGGAGGAGTGGGCCTCTGAGTCTTGTGCCTTCTTTTGTTTGTTCTTTTCCTTTTATTGGTTTAGTTTGTCCAACATTATTGTGATTTTTAAATTTTATTTTATTTTGTTATGTTTTGTTTTTATCTCTTAGAATCCTGTTCTGTTATAAGGAGATAGAGAAAAAAAGTGGATCTTGTTTGTAGGGGAAGTGAGAAGGAACTTGGAGGAGTATAGAAAAAGAAAACTGTAATCAGAATATAGTATACAAAAAAAGAATTTATTTTAAATATTACGGTAAATAAA
>NW_028227269.1:59530000-59655000 GCF_978045245.1 Mus caroli
GAATAAACACACACTCTCACACGCAGGATGCTTGAAGAAACTTGTTCTCAAAATGAATACTATGAATAATATGTTAATCTGCATGTTACAACCATAATTTTAGCGTATTCATTGATAAAAAACATTATTTTTATTGGATATTTTCTTTTTTAATATTTATTTATTTATTTATTTTTGGATATTTTCTTTCAAATATTTCAAATGTTAATTGCATTTCCCGGTTCTCCCCACTCCACCCTCAAAGCCCCTAACCCTTCCCCCTTTTCCCTGCTTCTATGAGGATGTTCCCCCAACAACCCACCCACTCCTCCCTTCCTGCCCTTGCATTCTCCTACACTGGGGCACCAGTCCTTCACAAGACCAAGGACCTCTTCTCCCATTCATGTCCGACAAGGCCATCCTGTGCTACATATTCAGCTGGAGCCGTGGGCCCCTCCATGTGTATTCCTTGGTTGGTGGTTTAGTTCCTGGGAGCTCTAGGGTGTCTGGTTGGTTGATATTTCTGGTTCTTCCTATGGGGTTAAAAACCCCTTCAGCTCCTTCCGTCTTTTCTCTAACTCCTCCACTGAGGACTCTGTTAATATCTCCTGTGTTAAACCACTGTGATTTTACAGTTTGCTCCTATATTACTTACTTTTCTTTTGTGACAAAAGACTATGACCAAGTCAACTCATTTAAAAATGGGTTTAGTTGGGTTTACTGTTTCAGATGGTCCATGATGATGGAATGCAAGTATAGTGGGTGGAACTATTAAAAACCTACATCTAAATCACAAGTGAGAGCCAGAGAGGCACTGTGTGTCTAGGAGAAGTCTTTTGAAACCTCTAAGGCCATCTTTAGTGAAACATTTCCTTCAATAAAGTCATATTTCCTAATCCTTCACAAATAGCTCCAGCAAATAGAAACAAAATATTCAAATATATAAATCTATAGGATATCTTCTCATTCAAATCATCATAGCCTCACATTGACTGGAATTACATGATTTGATGCAAAATTTGCATCATTAAGTAACACTATAATGGCTCCATAATAGATATTAAGTCAGCATACAATATACAGTTAATTATTATTGAAACTAATGCCAAGTTTTGTGCATATGGCTCATTCGGCTATCAATGAGAGGAGAGGCCCTTGGCCTTGCGAAGATTATATGCCTCAGTATAGGGGAATGCCAGAGCCAGGAAGAAGGAGTGGGTGGGTTGGGGAGCAGGGTCAGGGAAGGGTATAGAGGACTTTCAGAGATGAAACCAAGAAAGGGGATAGCATTTGAATTGTAAATGAAGAAAATATCTATTAAAATATTAAAAAATATATCTTTTCAATAATACATCATATTTGTTTTCCTTTGTGTTACTAATCTATTTAAACATTCCATGTTAACTTCATTTAACTTTTTTCATTGAGCCTGAAAGGAAAAAAAATCATTTAGCTAGTCATTTACTGTATATCAGTTTAGTTTGATCAAAAAAGACATTAACATTTTGTAAAAAATTGAAATAATTCATAGTTAAAAATAACATTTTTAAGTCATAAAATGTTAGTAAATAGTAATATAAATAATAATACCTATAAAAATTTTGCCTACAAGTGACAGTGTAAATTTTCCTTGATTTAAAGCTATTGTTACAGTACTCTAATTCTATAAATTATAGGCAAATATATAGAATTATTATTGTACCTAAATTTATTATTCTGAAAATTAAAAATTAATTGATACAGAAGTGTAATATTGTTTTTAAGTTTAACAATAATATATGTATGTTATTTATATTTTTACATATGCATAGATATGTATGTATATATAATAGTCATGTATATGTTTCTATTATATATATAAATTCTGAGTATTAAATCTGAAGGGGTAAAGGTCTTCTTATATCTTATCATCTTCTCTACATTAAATGACTATTCTGGATTTTGGTATTGTACAATGTACATATTTTTTGATCAGCTTCCATTTTATATATTTAACTCACATTTTTTGATGTCTGTAGGTGAAGATAGGTACTGGAGTGGAAAAGAATCAAAGTTCATAAGAAATTCAGATTTTACTTAAGTATAAATTTAATAAAAGATAGATCCTTAATATATATTTAATATGAGAGATGCTGGAGATAGAATGCCCATTTGGTCAGGCCCAGGAAAGAAAAAATAAAATCAAGGTACATAACCAAGACACCAGATAATAATAAGAATGTTTTGACCTGAAAATCAGGTATGATAATACAAAGGTATTTTAATGCAGAAAAAGTAAATGGATCTTTCATCAAATTATGTAGAAAATCAATGTATTAGAAACAGGTTTAGAAAAAAGGAAGCGGGACGAGTCAAGAAATAAACAATGTATAATCAAAAATTCATAGCTAGAAGTATTTGAGAAAAGAGAATCCGAGAAAGTGTCAGAATGGGTCTTTAGATATCTCTGTTATCAGTTATGTAAAATAGAGTGAACAAGATACAACTGAAGAACTATGATATCATTTGGATGGTAGAATGTGCTTTAAAGCTATTTAGAAATTATATAGCAATTAATAAGATGTAGATATTATAATTAAGTCATTTTAATTAATAAAGATTATTTCTTGAGTAATAAGCATATGGACATGTGATCTCAAAATTATGTATGATGATGGAACAGATGGTACATACACACAAACATACACAGAGAAAGAGAGAGAGAGAGAGAGAGAGAGAGACATAGACAGAGAAAGAGAGAGAGAACTCTGTTTCATAATAACAGGTAATAAAACTAAATACTGACATAATTTGTCTCTCTCTTTCTTTTAGGTTTTGTTCCTTTCTGTTGTGGGTTCAACTTATAGATTCAAGCATTACCTTAAAAATATTGTATTTCTCCCCCATATGTTATATTTAAATGCATGTGATACAATTCCAAGCTACTAAAGTTATTTTTGTTTGGTCTTAGTGAGAGAGGATGTACCTAATTCTATTCAGATTTGATGCCCCAGGGAAAGGGGATACAGCAGGAGGAGGGAGAAGTGGGGGGAGGGGATGGGTAGAGGGATGAGTAACACTAATTACTTTTCAAAAAGGCATATGAAAACTACTATTGTAGAAGTATATATTCATATATTTGGGTTATCCTATAACAGGGAACAATGGCTCTAAAAGATATCAGAGCTTAATAAATATAAAAGTCAAATATCAAGATTGCATGATTACTTTTAGTGCCATTGTCCATTGTGTCTCATATACTGTGCCCTAATATTACAGGCTATTGTCACTGGTCTTGGTTACTCTTAAAATCTTGATAGTAAAGTTGTATTACTGAAGCCACCACATGCTCATGTTTGGAAATATGGCAATATAAATCTTTTTTTTTTTTTTTTTTTTTTTGGTTTTTCGAGACAGGGTTTCTCTGTGTAGCCCTGGCTGTCCTGGCACTCACTTTGTAGACCAGGCTGGCCTCGAACTCAGAAATCCGCCTGCCTCTGCCTCCCGAGTGCTGGGATTAAAGGCGTGCGCCACCACGCCCGGCGGCAATATAAATCTTATTTGGAACTAGAAGCTGCAATACAACTGGCAACATTTCTTAGTATTGCAAAATGCTTTTTAAGATACTAAGGCTATAAAATCATCATGAGTTATTTCTGAATGTGAACCTTGGGAGTACAATAATGACTGTTCTAGTAAGGCATTTCCATAGTGCAATAACGACACAAACATGGTTGAAATAAGAAAGTACTTTGTGATTATTGATCTTCAATTAATAATAATTATAATAATATTAAAATATGCAGCTGACACTCTTATTGCCTAAGATCCTGTGATCAGTGAGAACATAATCTCTAGAAGAAACATTTTAGTATCATAATGATGAATGCATACACTATTAAAGTAACTCCTAATTACTTAGGGTTATACCTATAAACTTGTAGAGCAATACATCTCTCAACCCTTATCTAAGAAACTTAAGAAGCTTTTCAGTAGATCTAGATGGAAATTAACCCAATGATCTGCAACTGGCTAAGGTTTTGTACAATGAGAATGTGACCCCTGGTAAATATACAATGAATCAGTAAATAACCAAACATAAGGAAATTTTGAAGAATACAAATGGGTCTTCAATATTGAGGGAAAAACAAAAGGACCCAAAGTTCCATGAAAGGGTATATTTGTTACTTTTCAATTACTGTTTTAAACCATGATGACTAAGGCAACTAAAACGAAATAGTTTAACTAAACTTACAGTTTCATAGGATTAGAATCTACGATAGCATACAAAAGCATAGTGGTAGGAAGAGTTGAGAGCTCACAGCTGCAAGCAGGTAGAAGAGAGGGAGACCCTGTAGGAGGACCAGCAGTCTCAATTAACCTGGACCCCTGAGATCTCTCAGACACTGGACTACCAACAAGACAGCATAAACCAGCTGATGTGAGGCCCCCAACACATATACAGCAGAGGACTGCCAGGTCTGGATTCAGTCAGAGAAGATACACCCAACCCTGAAGAGACTGGAAGCCTCAGGGAGTGAGGATGTTTAGTGGTGTGGGGATGGGATTGGGTGGAGTGGAAGGTGGGGTGGGAACATCCTCATAGAGACAGGGAGGAGGTATGGGATATGGTACAGTCAGACTGTGGACCAGGTGAGGGATAAAATCTGGACTGTAGAAAAGATTAACCTGTCACTTTGACCGTACAAATAGTGATGATATTTTAAATCTAGTCAGGAAACTTCTATTTGCTTAAAGCAAATCAGGCTTTGTAGAACTTTGTTTCATGAATTTAATGACTTCTACTTTAGGCTCTTAAATGATTTCTTTCCTCTCCCTTCATAGATCCTGCAAAAAAAAAAACATATTAACCATTTTCTGTTATAAAGTAATTCTTCATTAGAGCTGCATTTATGGACATATCATAACTATAGTAAAAGAATACTCGAAATACTGAAAGGTAGACTGTTCCTATATCTATCTAATAAGCTTTTAATTTTTAATTTTGAGCAAATATGTTTCAGTTAGTTTTTCCAAGCCATTAATGTATGCATGTATGTAATATATAATAACTGGAATAAGACTAAGAATTACTATACACTTTCAAATGTAGTGTGAATAATCTGAACCTGAAACAATCTAGTCTCACAGGCATTCAAGGTTGATTTCAGAGCTATGCTTTCCCAGGGCATCCAAAAAGCCCAAAGTGAGTTGTTTCAAAGCACTGCACACATTCAATTTGTGAAATGCAGTATTCTCAAAGCTGTCTTTACTCATGCGTAGTGGAAGGAATTAATTTAATCTAAAAAAATTGTAAAAATTCTTGACAAGACATGCAAAGTTAAAAAATAAAAAAAAGTAGGGCAGCTTGTTTATAGATGTGCCTCAAGCCTAAGAATCACTTCTCTGTTCTCATTGTTTGTCACAACAGGGGTTTCAATGGTTGAATGCCTTTGTGATCACATTCAGTGCCTTGCAGCTTATCCAGATGCCAGAATAAAAATATAGAAAGTGAGTGCCAACCTTATGGAAATTATCACTTTACAACATCTACTGTAAAAGTTCACCTCAGGATATGTTCTTTAAGAACTCCAGAGCAATCAAATCAGACTCAGGTGCTTTGCTCTTCTTAAGTACAACCACAGTCATTGGGAAACTACAGAACGGATGAAAATTCCAATACCTAAAAAGAAAAATGTTTGAATTCACTTGCTTATTTAAATCTTCTGAAAAAAAAATATATAGCAAAATATGTTTAACATTATAATTAATATGTTAACACAAAATTAATTGTGATTCTATTTAATCTTGCTCATAAATTGTGAAAACAACTTAGAGTTTTAGCTGTGTTAAAGTTGTAACATTTCTGCATAAGAGTACTGCATGTGTTAGAGATAAAATGTGACATTTTACTTCATGTGTACACTAAGAAATCATGAATCAATTCAAGGTAATTAGCATATCTGTCTCAAACTATTGTAATTTTTTTCTGGTTGGTATAACCAGAATGCTGTGAATGTGTTTTTCAAATAACTTTAAGCACATTGTTATAAATTGTTATTCTTATTTATCATTCCAACGTTCCCCCAAGTTGAATACTTGACTAATTAAATGTGACTTTAGAAAATAACTTTTATCATCCAATAACACAAACATCTCTTTCCCTTTATATGTATATGAGTATACATGCACATACATGAGACAGTACTGCCTTTCTATTCAGTTATGTGTTTCTGTTTATACGGAGAAAATTCCATTTCACTTAATACCACCTCTGTTATCTGAGAAGCCATGGATTTTAGATCTCCTAGGAAACATCATACATGTTCATCATGAATCTAGTTAGATATAAAACATTATTGACACCAGTCAACAATAAGCACAATGGAGACAAAATAAAAACAAAACCATGGCCATCCATGGAAATCAGAATGAAAAACAACAGAAAAATCTACATACATATGAATATATAAAAGAACAATGTTTAGAAACAACCATGGAAGGAGTTACAGAGACAAAGATTGGAGCTGAGACAAAAGGATGGACCATCTAGAGACTGCCATACCCAGGGATCCATCCCATAATCAACTTCCAAACGCTGACACCATTGCATGCACTAGCAAGATTTTGCTGAAAGGACCATGATATAGCTGTCTCTTGTGAGATTATGCCGGGGCCTAGCAAACACAGAAGTGGATGCTCACAGTCAGCTATTGAATGGATCACAGGGCCCCCACTGGAGGAGCTAGAGAAAGTACTCAAGGAGTTAAAGGGATCTACAACCCTATAGGTGGAACAACAATATGAACTAACCAGTATCCGCCTGAGCTCCTGTCTCTAGCTGCATATGTATCAGAAGTTGGCCATCAGTGGAAAGAGAGGCCCATCGGTCTTGCAAACTTTATATGATCAGTACAGGGGAACGCCAGGGCCAAGAAGTGGGAGTGGGGGGGGGGAGGGTGGGAGGGTTTGGGGGACTTTGGGGTAGCATTGGAAATGTAAATGAAGAAAATACGTAATTAAAAATATAATAATAAAAAATTAAATATACGTTTTATTCTAAATAAAAAAAGAAAAAAGAAACACTTGAATCACTTTCCTCCAAGTTCTTTGTTTTTTTTCAATTTCTACTGTCACTTCCTATAATTGAAGTTTTTTCTGCACTAAATTTGTCATATATTTAATTTGCCCCAATGGAGGAGCTAGAGAAAGTACTCAAGGAGCTGAAGGGGTTTGCAATCCTATAGGTGGAACAACAATATGAACTAACCAGTACCCCCAGAGCTCATGTCTCTAACTGCATATGTAGCAGAAGATGGCCTAGTCGGCCATCATTGGGAAGAGAGACCCCTATGCCTTGCAAACTTTATGTGCCCCACTATAGGGGAACACCAGGGCCAAGAAGTAGGAGTGGGTGGGTAGGGGAGCAGGACGGGGCTAGGGTATAGGGAACTTTCGGGATAGCATTTGAAATGTAAATAAAGAAAATATCTAATTAAGAAAGAATACCCGGGCTGGTGAGATGGCTCAGTGGGTAAGAGCACCCGACTGCTCTTCCGAAGGTCAGGAGTTCAAATCCCAGCAACCACATGGTGGCTCACAACCATCCGTAACAAGATCTGACTCCCTCTTCTGGAGTGTCTGAAGACAGCTACAGTGTACTTACATATAATAAATAAATAAATCTTTAAAAAAAAAAAAAGAAAGAAAGAATACCCAAGATAGTGACTTTCTAGAATTTAATTTTTACTTAAGTCTATATCTAGTTAGGCAATATGTAATATACTCTTATTTTAATCATTGATCTAAATGTTGATTTCTAGATCTCTGATCCTTCAAATGGAGCAAATAATTAAACCAAACAAACTTCAAATACTACTGAATATAATTATATGGCAATTACAATATTGGGTTCCAGATCCATAAAGATAGGATATTGGTCTGGCACGAGAAGCAGCAGGCTATGAGGGAGAAAGATACCAGACAGATGAAAGAAGAGTTAATCAGTTACAGAATAACATGAAAGCAGCTAAAGACAGATTTCAAATCACTGTGCAGTCTCTGGGCCCTCGACCTCTGGGTCCTAGTGCACCTCTGCCCTATGTGCAGAGGTATCATTCAGACTCATTCATTTCAAAAGAGGAACAGAGAAAAGTGCAGCAAGCATTTCCAGTCTTTGAAGGTGCCGATGGTGTACACAGTCACACCCTGGTGGAGTATATACAGATTAAAAAACTTTCGGAGTCAGTCTGTAACTATGGAGTCAATGCCAACTTTACTGTAGCCCAAGTTGAAAGGTTTGCGACTCTGGCAATCACCCCTGGCGATTGGATGACCATAGTAAAAGTCGCATCTCCTAACATGGGAATGTATTTAGAATGGAAAGCTTTGTGGCAAGACTCCTGCCTCTCAGCTGCTGCCTTTAAGGTATGGAAGGCACTCTCTAACAGGGGAGAGGCAAGTGGGCATTTGACAAAGATTACTCAGGGTGCCCAGGAATCGTTCTCAGATTTTGTGGCTAGAATGACAGAAGCAGCAGAGAGAATTTTGGGGGACCCAGAGACAGCTATGCCTTTAATTGAACAGTTGATCTATGAACAGGCTATGCAGGAATGCAGGACGGCTATTACACCTAGAAAGAGCGAGGGATTGCAGGACTGGTTGAAGGTTTGCTGTGAGCTTGGAGGGCCACTCACTAATGTCGGTTTAGCAGCTGCCATTCTACAAGGGCAAAAATGCCCTGACATGGCTGAGCTCAAACTCTGCTATAATTGTGGCAAACCGGGACACTTAAAAAAGGACTGTTGAGCCCTTGTCAAAAGAAGAGTGCCAGGACTGTGTATTAAGTATAGGAAAGGATATCATTGGGCTAGAGATTGTCGTTTAGTCAAGGACATTTGAGGCAGGACCCTGCAGCCAGGATTCCCTCCAGCAGTAGATAATGAGGCCATTCCAAAAAACCAGTACAGGGCCCCCAGGTCTCAGGGCCTGAAAACATATGGGACCCCGACAGGCAAAAGGTGGACCCCACAGTCCACAGAGCAACAGAAGGATCAGCTGGGTTGGACCCCCATACCACCACCCGATTCATGCTGTTGCCCCAAATGGGGGTGCAGCCTATTCCTACTGACTATAAAGGACCTCTGCCATCCGGGAGTGTCAGCCTAATACTGGGCTGGGCCTCCCTTGCCTTACAAGGTCTTATTGTTCACCCTGGAGTCGTAGATCAAGATTATGAAGGGGAACTTCAAGTTCTCTGTTCCTGTCCTCAGGGTGTCTTTTCTATTTCACAAGGGGACAGAATAGCTCAGTTAATAATTTTGCCAAGCCTACGCGACTGGTTTCCTTCCTCTGGTATCCCTCGAGCTACCAGAGGGATTGGTTCCACTGGAAATGATTCTGCTTACTTAGTAATGCCTCTTGACTCCAGGCGATTCTTAGAATTAGTTATAGAAGGGACACAATTTAAAGGGATTTTAGACACAGGAGCAGATAAAAGTATCCTCTCTTCCCAATGGTGGCCAAAAGCCTGGACCGTTACTCAGTCATCACGTTCTTTGCAAGGGTTAGGTTATCAGTCCTGCCCCACTATTAGTTCCCGTTCTTTGAGCTGGATAGCGCCTGAAAATCAAATGGGACGATTCACTCCCTATGATTTACCACTCCCAGTAAATCTCTGGGGGAGAGACATTTTACAGGCACTAGGAATGACCTTGACTAATGAATACTCGGCACAAGCTGTTCAAATGATGAAGAAAATGGGCTATAAAGAAGAAAAAGGGATGGAAACGGAGAGAAGAAGAGAGATCGAGCTGGGAAGGCACATAAGGAAAGGAGCCTCTATCCACCATTAGATGAGTTCAAGGCACTAGCTGTCAGTAGCTCAGAGTCAGATAAGGAACTTAGCTCCTCTGAGGAAACAGACTTAGAGGAAGAAGCTGCATGTCAAGCTTTACAAACGATAGAAATGGCCTTACAAGATGCTCAATTACAATGCATTGACGAGTCAGAATCATTTGAATTGTGCATATTAAAAACTGCACAGTTACCAACAGCAGTCTTATGGCAAAATGGACCCTTATTGTGGGTCCACCCTAATGCTTCAACTGCAAAAATCATTGAGGGGGTATCCTAATGCAGTTGCTCAACATGCACTTCGGGGGGGATAAAAACAGCCATTACTCATTTTGGGAAAGAACCTCATATGCTAATTGTGCCTTATACTTCTGCTCAAGTTCAAACCCTGGCAGCAACAACTAATGATTGGGCAGTCTTGGTTGCCTCCTATTCAGGACAAATTGATAACCATTATCCAAAACATCCAATTTTACAGTTTGCCTTAAGCCAAGCCATAGTGTTTCCAGTAATAACAGCCAAACATCCACTTCGGGTGGGGTAGTAGTGTATACAGATGGATCCAAATCTGGTATAGGTGCATATGTAGTAAATGGCCAAGTAACATCTAAACAATATAATGAGACATCACCCCAGGTTGTAGAGTGTTTGGTAGTTCTAGAGGTCTTTGAAACTTTTCCAGGACCGCTCAATATTGTATCTGATTCCTTACATGTGGTTAATGCAGTTAATATGCTTGAAGTTGCTGGCTTAATTAGACCCTCTAGCAAGCTTGCTCACATTTTTCAGCAAATTCAGTCAGCTCTGTTACATAGAAGATATCTTGTGTATATTACTCATGTTAGGGCTCATTCTGGCCTTCCTAGCCCCATGTCTCATGGAAATGACTTGGCAGACAAAGCCACTAGAATCGTGGCTGCTCTGTCCTCACAGGCAGAAGCTGCAAGGGAGTTTCATAAACGCTTCCACATGACAGCTGAAACATTATGCTGCTGTTTCACTTTAACCAGGAAGGAAGCTCGTGACATTGTCACCCAATGTCAAAACTGTTGTCAATTTCTGCCTACTCCTCATGTATGGGTAAATCCCCAAGGCATCAGGCCATTACAGGTCTGGCAAATGGATGTCACTCATATTTCCTCCTTTGGAAGAAATCAATATTTACATGTTTCCATTGACACCTGCTCTGGTGTTATGTTTGCTACACCTTTAACAGGTAAGAAAGCCTCTCATGTTATACAGCACTGTTTAGAAGTTTGGAGTGCTTGGGGCAAGCCCACAATCCTTAAAACTGATAATGGGCCAGCATATACCTCTACTAAATTTCAGCAATTTTGTCATCAAATGGATGTCACACACCTGACTGGCCTTCCTTATGATCCTCAAGGACAAGGCATTGTGGAATGTGCCCACCATACACTCAAGTCTTATTTTATAAAACAAAAGGAGGGAGTTGATGACACTCTGCCCTCAGTGCCAAGAGTAGCTGTATCTATGGCACTCTTTACACTTAATTTTTTGAATCTTGACAAGCAAGGTCGCTCTGCAGCTGATCGACATAGCTCAGACCCTGATAGACCAAAAGAAATGGTGAAATAGAAGGATGTCTTATGTGGTCTGTGGAAAGGCCCAGATCCTATTTTGATAAGATCCAGGGGAGCTGTTTGTGTTTTTCCACAGAGTGAAGACAACCCATTTTGGCTGCCGGAACGACTCACCCGCAAGATAGTAATCAAGGATGGTGCGGAAGTAAAATCTTGCTAGTGTATGCAATGGTGTCAGCGTTTAGAAGCTGATTATGGGATGGATCCCTGGATACAGCAGTCTCTAAATGGTCCATCCTTTCATCACAGCTACGAACTTTGTCTCTGTAACTCCTTCCCTGGGTGTTTTGTTCCCAATTCTAAGAAGGTGCACAGTGTCCACACTTTGGTCTTCATTCTTCTTGAGTTTCATGCGTTTATCAAATTGTATCTTATATCTTGGGTATCCTAAGTTTTGGGCTAATATCCACTTATCAATGAATACATATTGTGTGAGTTCTTTTGTGATTGTGTTACTTCACTCAAGATGATGCCCTCCAGGTCCATCCATTTGGCTAGGAATTTCATAAATTCATTCTTTTTAATAGCTGAATAGTACTCCATTGTGTAAATGTACCATAATTTCTGTATCCATTCCTCTGTTGAGGGACATCTGGGTTCTTTCCAGCTTCTGGCTATTATAAATAGGGCTGCTATGAACATAGTGGAGCATGTGTCCTTTTTACCGGTTGGGACATCTTCTGGATATATGCCCAGGAGAGGTATTGCTGGATCCTCCGGTAGTACTATGTCCAATTTTCTGAGGAACCGCCAGACTGATTTCCAGAGTGGTACTAACCAGAACCCCGGAGCTCTTGTCTCTAGCTGCATATGTATCGAAAGATGGCCTAGTCGGCCATCAATGGAAAGAGAGGCCCATTGGACTTGCAAACTTTATATGCCCCAATATAGGGGAATGCCAGGGCCAAAAGAATGGGAATGGGTGGGTAGGGAAGTGGGGGGCGCTATGGGGGACTTTTGGGATAGCATTGGAAATGTAATTGAGGAAAATATGTAATAAAAATATTAAAAATCAAAAAAAAAAAAAAAAAAGGATGGTGCGGAAGATACTGACCTCCCAAGGACTGCTCCTGATCCTGACAATGCTGAACTTGTCTCAGGTTCCTAGTATGATGGGTGAACAGAGATGGGCCATTCTCTCGACTTTCCCTAAACCAATGCCAGTTCGCCATGATGCTATAGTTTTTCCAAAATTCTTTGCTACTAATAAAACATTAGATTTACCATATCTACCCTATGATCCCACCCGAGCATCTTTAGGAGAAAATCGCTCTTTATAAGAACAGGGTTCTTTATGCTTTCAAATTAATGGACCAGGAAAATGTATTAACCTCACAGCCTGAGCTTTGGGGAAGTTTAATGAGCACTGAGGAGGCTGGGTGAGCACAACCCAAGATACTTACAACGCAGATATAACCTTTACAAATCGGACCTTCTGGCAGGAGGCAATTTGGGTTAATGGTACATTTCTACCACCTAACTTTTCAGACAAAGAACATCCCCACCAACCAAAAATAGCCCCTCATTGTAGCTTGGAAGATGAAGGGCTGATACTGCCTTGGTCTGATTGTCAATCTTTCATCACTTGTTGGGCAAATCAGAGTAAACCTTTTCCTTTTCTCCCAACATGATAGATGACCAAGAGAAGGAATTTGTTATGAAAAAGGGACTTTTCATACAGGACTTTAGAATGCATCCCTTTCACAAGTTGGTGCTTTGTGGAGTCAATGGCAGTTGTACAGAACTCAATCCTTTGATCTTTATCCAGGGAGCAGCAGCTGAAAAGGCTTCTTTTACTGGCATCTCAAGATTTGCACAGTATTGGGGAATACATGTTGCCTCGCTGGACTCTTATGGATATACTAATACCAGTGTAGAGATCACTGGGTTCAATAAAACTTTGGTAAACCAGATTAATTATCCACCTACCCCAGTCTGTGTTTACCCCCCTTTCTTGTTTATTCTTTCAAATGATTCATTTGAAGTCTGTTTCAATGATTCTTGTTGAATTTCTCAATGTTGGGATGTAACAAAGGACACCCATGCCATGGTGGCACGGACCCACGTTGGATCCCTGTTCCGGTGGAAACACCCTCCACCTTATCCCTGTTTCAATAAAAAAGAGATTTTGGCATTACTGCTGCCATAATCATAGCAATTTCAGCCAGTGCAGCTGCTGCTACAGCTGCAGGGTATGCTATGACTAGTACGGTTCAATCAGGCACAAAATTAAATCAGCTTTCAGCAGATCTGACTGATGCCATCACTGTCCAAACTTCTGCTAGTACCAAGTTAAAGGGAGGGCTGATGATTTTGAATCAGCGCCTTGACCTGGCAGAGGAACAGATAGGCGTTCTATACCAGATGGCTCAGTTGGGTTGTGAAAGAAAATTGGGCGCTCTGTGTATTACCAGTGTCCAATATGAAAATTTTACTCATGCAGCTAATCTGTCGAGACAGCTTTCCTTGTATCTTGCAGGAAATTGGTCCGAGGGATTTGATGAGACTCTTGAGGCCCTGAGGGTGGCAGTTTTAAAGATCAACTCAACACAAGTGGACCTGTCATTGACAGAGGGCCTATCCTCCTGGATTTCATCTGCATTTTCTTATTTTAAGGAATGGGTGGGGGTAGGTTTATTTGGTGTTGCCACCTGCTGTGGACTTGTGTTCATGTTCTGGTTGGTTTGTAAGCTCAGAACCCAACAAACACGTGACAAGGTTGTGATAGCTCAAGCACTTGCTGCCATTGAGCAAGGGGCCTCCCCCGAAATCTGGCTATCTATGCTCAAGAATTAGTTGACATTGGTGGCTGGCCTCTTTTGTAGAGTTCGCCCTAGGTCATTTAGTAGTTACTGTCACATAGCACTGTGGTATCCAGGGAAGGGCAACTTTCCTCATGCACAGATCAACCTAAGACACGGGGCCCGGTGGCGATAGGGTTACCCTATGACGGGAAAGGCTGTGACATTAGAGGAACGACCTAAGACAGGAGCCACAGAGAATGGGGTGATGGGCAAGCAACGAATCAGGAGCTGACACACCACATCAGGTGCTGAAACGCCACACTGAGGGCTATATAAGCAGCACCATTTTCCGTGGTCTGGGTCTTCCCTCTTGAATAAGCAATAAAGCTTTTGCTGCAGAAGATTCCGGTTGTCCGAGTGTGTCCTTGCTGGCGAGAAAGGTAGCTCGGAACAATTTATTTTTATCCACCTCCCAGAATCTATACTATAAAGATCATTAAATCTTTGAAGTTTCTAAACTCTTAAGATAAAAGAAGTAGAGAGAATTCTGAGTTTGAATTATTAAAATGCCTCCTAGGAAGCTACAAAAAGCAAATAACAAAACTAATTTTGTATCATCTGAATTATAGTGGTTTAAGTGAGAAATGTCTGCCATAAGCTCACGTATTGGGTCACCATATGATGCTATTGAGTGTAAGGTTATGTGACCATTAGGAAGTCCACCCACCTAGATGAATTGGAGCCCTGAGGGTTGGCTTTTCTGGTCTATAGTCTTATCCCATTACTTCCTATTGCTATCCCTGTTTCCTGTGTGTAAATAAAAGAAGAGTAGAGCCACACAACTCCTGATGTAGTATGCTTCCAATAGTTATAGAACTGTCAGTCAAGATAAATATTTCTCCTTAAGATGTTTCTGCTCAGAAACTCAGAATACCCAAGATACAGTTTGCAAAACACATGAAACTCAAGAAGGAAGACCAAAGTCAGATACTTCGATCCTTCTTAGAAGGGGTAACAAATACCCATAGAAGGAGTTACAGAGACAAAGTTCAGAGCAGAGAATGAAGGAATAACTGTCCAGAGATTGCCCCACTTGGCGATCCATCCCATATACAACCACCAAACCAAGACACTAACACAGCACAGTGTCCCCAGTGAAGAAGCTAGAAAAAGTACCCAGGGAGATGAAGGGGTTTGCTGCCCCATAGGAAGAACAACAATATGAACTAACCAGTAACCCCAGAGCTCCCTGGAACTAAACCACCAACCAAAGAAAACTCACGGTGGGACTCAAGGCTCTAGCTGCATATGTAGCAGAGGATGGCCCAGTTGGTCATCAATGCAAGGAGAGGCCCTTGGTCCTGTGAAGGTTCTATTCCCCAGCATAGAAGAATGCCAAGGTCAGGAAGGAGGAGTGGGTGGATTGAGGAGCAGGGGGAGGTGGAGAGGATAGGGGACTTTCAGAGGGGAAACTAGGAATGGGGATAACATTTGAAATATAAATAAAGTAAATATATAATAAAAATTCCAAAAAAAATATTTCTGCTCTTGGCATTCAATCACAGCAAGGAAGGGTAACTCACACAAGACTAACTAGCACAGGGAAGCAGTGCTGCTGCTGTGAAAATCCTGATGAAGTTGAGTTTTGGAGCACTTTCGACTGAATCTTGTAAGCAGACCCTAATCTGATCATTTTACTAGGAGCCAGAAAGATATTAGGGTCTGGAGTTGAGAGTCACATCAATTGGACTAGGATAATGAAAATTCAGAAGGAATCTATGATTTTATTAGCAACTAGATTATACATCATTCACATATTTTTTTTTTTGGACAAACTTTCTGTTTTTCTGCATCTATTCTGTGGATTTACCTGAGGCTATATTGAAAAGTAATGCTATCCCTACCATTATATATTCTAACTCCATGGAACTGCAAGCCAGTATAAACTTTTCTCTTCAGGTTGCTCATGATCACTATATGTTATCACAACAGAATAATATAATAAGGTAAATCATGTCATCTGTAGTCCAATCTTGAAGTATATTGTGTAAGATCTAAGTTTGTGTTATCCATTATTCTGTTTAAAAAAAAAAAAAAAACAGACTGTGAGAGAAGAGAGCCAAATATTCGTGGCCTAGTAAAGCCTCTCACATTCTTATTAAACAACCTTCTCTCTCTTTAGCTTTGTTTCAGCTATAAAATAGTTGGGAACTACTCAGTGATGGCAGGAAGAGGAAAGGATGGAATAGGTATGATCTCATTCCATTGATAAATGTATGAAATTCTCAAAAATATTAAAAACAATATCTATAGTAAAAATACCAGAAACCAAATCTCTAACATATAAAGTGTATTTGAAATAATATTAGATCTTGGGTTAAATGAACCATGATCAGAGGACACGGGTTCTTTTCCCAGCATCCACACTGTGGTTAACCACTGTCTGTAACTCCAGTCCCAAGGAATCTGATGCTATCCTCTGATGTCTGTGGATACTGCATGCACATAGTGCAAAAAAAAAAATACATTAGGGCAAATAACACATAAAAATTAACAAAAAAAAATCTAAAAATAAAAAAAATAAAAAAAGAAATATTAGGTGAGATACAATAGACAAGCAATTAAAATATTAAGAATAGTTTGGGTGGTTGGGACTATCTGGTCATGAAAGAGATGATTAGGTATACAGGAAAATATTTCAAATATTTTTGAAATATGTGAGAAATGTTGTATATATGTGTGAGAGAGTTTGTGTGTGTACATACAAATCCACCAGATTTCAAAAAAACTTTAAAACTCAGAATATGATCTGTAAACTATCTATGAAATCCTCTTCCTTACTTCACACCAGATGATGAAACAAGTATGAAGTGTACAACTTCATTCGAAAACATATTGAGCTAGAGAAAGTATCCAAGGAGCTAAAGAGATCTGCAACCCTGTAGGTGCAACAACATTATGAACTAACCAGTACCCCGGAGCTCTTGACTCTAGCTGCATATGTATCAAAAGATGGCCTAGTAGGCCATCACTGGAAAGATAGGCCCATTGGACATGCAAACTTTATATGCCCCAGTACAGGGTAACGCCAGGGCCAAAAAGTGGAAAAGGGTGGAGGGGGGAGTGGGGGGGAAAGGAGGGTATGGGGGACTTTTGGGATAGCATTGGAAATGTAATTTAGGAAAATATGTAATAAAAAAATTAAATTAAATTTAAAAAAAAGAAAACATATTGAGACCTGGGCTAAGATCCTTAAAAATGGAATATATTAAAAAAAAACAAAACAAAAAAAAACAAAAAAAAACAAAAAAAAAAAACCAAACATACAGTAAGAGGAAGTTCTGACCATGTAGAGAGATGAATTATTGGAAAAGGGTTTAAAATATATTTGATTACACTGATAAAGGGATGGGTTTGTAATTTAACTATGGATTCAGAAATATACACAAACAACAGTGGAATCCAACATGGGATATAATAACTATTTTTGATACAGAAAATTCAAAGGATACAAAAATCACTTGTTTTAATAATATATGCCAAAGTGATTTTGATAAATTTAGGAGAAATTAAAAACTGGACTTTTGACAATATGGTCTCTGGTCAGTGACATTTCTTTATATTTATACAAGATAACATGTATGAGTTGATATTCCTATGAAGAAAACAAAGATGTGTACATCTATTTTTATGCTTTCATTCTAATGGAAATGTGTTATGGAATGTGTAGTAAGAGAAATAACATGATTTAGACATGGCAGTTTCTATATTATCCTTAACCTTATTTGAACATTTTAAAGTTTCAAAGAGATAACAAAAAAACTGGTTGTAATCTATTTTTGAGCTCTATTACCATCACAAGTTTATTTTCTCAAAACCTACTTTCTATTTACTATAAATACTCTGGAATAATTCACTAAGTATCTATGTAGAATCCTCCAAAATTCTACCCATAAAATGGATAACATACTCCAAATGTTTGTAGATTTCTATATAATTGCAAGAAAATATTGTAAGCCAATTATTTGTCTTTAAGAGAGTTGGAGAGGTAATTTTAAGTATTCATGTAAAATATATGGTCGGACAAGATCTGACTTAATCTCACCTTCAATATCTGGATAAGCCGGAGACATTTATTTAAGTCTTGTTTATTCTTACTAAGCCACATAGATCAGAATCTGTAGTTCACAAAGCTGGCATGTTTCAGAGTTTGCAAGGACCCTCAGTTTCTGCTTATAGTAAGAATAGGGAAACTTTAAGTTTTATACTTATTTCACTTCCTATTTATTTTTCCTTTGTTGCATAAGTCAAAAGCACATCTGGAGAATGATTAAGACAACAGTTGTGTTCAACACTGTGTGCACATTAGAATCACCAGGGAAGCTTTGTGAAAATACAGATGCTGGAAATACCTCACCTGGGACTCTTATATAATTGGTTTTGGGATGGAATGAGAGCTCATTTTATTTTCTCCCTAGGTAATTCTTTTCTGTTCATGTAGGGTTGGAAACCACTTTTTTAGGAACACTTCAAACTTTCTCTCATGAATACATTACTTTTTTTTTTTTACCTTAAATCAGTTTGTTTGCATTTCACTGCATTGCTTGTATTTGTAAGATAAACATAACCAAACACAAATACTTGTCAGATCGCTCCTTTAAAACCTATCAAGCCTATTCTACTCACTATCCTTTGGTTTTGATTTATGTTTTTGATTTGTTTTCCAAATCTCATCTTAATTATTGTATTGTTTCTCAAATTCCCTGTTTTGCAAAGCTTGCTTTTCAATTATGTTTTATTTATGTATTTTTCTATACTAAAAGAAAAGAACGTGGACCTTCTAAGTCTTTGCAATGTGTCTTTATTGTGTAAGGTAAACTCTCCTTTTCCTGACTTATTTGGGTAAAGGTAAAATATATGTTCTCTGGCTTCACCTTTAACATTTTGCCATCACTGATGTTTAATAATGAACATCATCTCCTGACATCACACAGGCTTTTTGTAAGTACTACTGAATTTATTCCCATTATTGAGGTCATGACACCTGTGTCCTAATATTTGCTTAGAAAAAAAATAGAAAAAAAAAACTTAGGGAACTTTCAACTGAGCTGAGGAAGAGAAGAAATAGAGAGGGGAGCAGGTATAAAAACACTAAAGATTTAGTGTAACTAGTTTTATGTTGAGGTCCTTGATCCACGTGTCCTTGAGTTTTGTGCAGGGTGATAAATATAAATGATTTCATTCTTCTACCTGCAGACATACAGTTAGACCACCACCACTTGTTGAAGATGCTTTCCTTTTTTTCCATTGTATGGATTTGGCTTCTTTGTAGAAAATCAAGTGCCCATAGGTGTGTGAGTTTATTTTTGGGTCTTCGATTCTATTCCATTTGTGAACCAGACTGTTTCTGTACCAATATCATGCCATTTTTAAATAATTATTTCTTTATAGTTCAGTTTGAAGTCACAGGATAAACAAAAGTCAAAAACCTTGACCCCTGGGAACTCTCAGAGTTTGAGCCTCTAACCGAAATACATACATGGGCTGGAATAAAGCCCCAGGCACATATGTAGCAGATACACAGCTCAGTTTCAACGGCTGCCTTGTGTGGCCTCAGTGAAAGAGGATGTGTGTATCCTGGCAGAGACTCATTATGCCAGTGTAATGGGATAGCCAGGAGAGTCTCAACTCTCTCAAATGAGAGGAGGAGTAGGGAGGAGTGATGGGCTCTATGAGGGAGCAGCATTTGGGATGTAAATTAACTAATTAATTGAAAATGTATTTTCTTCCTACAAATTAAAACAAAAAACTACAGATGTCTGAAAAAACTACAGGATAAATAATTCATGTTTACTTAAAATACTATTCATTTATTTATTTATTATTTTAAAGGAAGTTATACCACTTGGGATGATATTGCTTCTCTCTCGAGTCATAAAAATATCTAGAAAAAAATTTACTGATAGGTGTGGGAAACATCCCTTCCCAAGTTAGTCAGGGAGTCTAAGAAACTTGCCAAGCCATATAGGCTATTACTATTAGCATTTTACAACTCCCAGATCTTAAATCTAATATTTTATTGCTGAATACAGGTTATAGTATAGACAAGGACTTGGAAGAATCATTGCGGTACTGACTTGGAAGCCCTAACTCTTAGATAGCATCCTCATAGTGCCCAATGTTACTAGGGAATCAAACAAGGATAGGAGGAGGAAATAGTCCTACTCAGCTATAAAGCTACAAGTCAAAACAATGACAAGATACTTCCACAAGAGTGATTGTGGCCTTGGATCTTTAAGGTAACCAACAGCCATCTAATTAAACCACAATAGGAAATAGTTCATGCCTGGTACATGAATGATAGGTTATAAAACTACACACGACTGTTAAGATTATGGAATCTAGAAGAAAACCTCCTACTGACACATTCCAAAATCAAAATAATTACTAAGTATTCTTATCACTTACTCTTAAATGCACTGATATAAGTAGCTTTTAAGATGTTTCTTTTTATAGAGGCCAGAGATCATAGCAGAACTTCAAACTTGTCAATTGGAGAATAACTATTGGTGAGATGGCCTGACTTAACTGTTACATCTATAATTTCTCCACCTGAGGTTCACAGAATACTAAAGAAGAGGAGAAGGATGATTGTACAAATAAGAGAATCAGGACACTTATTCCAAGATAGTATAGTCTATATATAACAAGGAAGCTACTCCTTTCAATATGTTATCACACTATCAGAATATGCATAATGACAACATACACACAATGGAGTATTATACAGCGATTACAATGGCTTCATGAAATTCGCAGGCAAAATGGATGGAACTAGAAAATATCATCCTGAGTGAGGAAATCCAGACACAAAAGAACACACATGATATGTACTCACTAATTAGTGGACACTAGCTCAAAAGCTCACAGTGCCCATGATATAACCTACAGACCATGTGGAGCACAGAAGGAAGGACGATGAGAGGGTGAATGCTTCAGTCCAGCACTGAGGGGGAAACAGGACAATTATTGGATGTGGAAGGAGAGGGGGAAAAGGGAGGGAGAAAGGAGGGGGATTAAATAGGGTAGCAGTACCAGAAACCTGTGACGGAGACTCCTTTTTAACATTACAAATTTTGCTCTGTGTGTGTGTGTGTGTGTGTGTGTGTGTGTGTGTGAGAGAGAGAGAGAGAGAGAGAGAGAGAGAGAGAGAGAGAGAGAGAGAGAGAGAGAGAGAGAGAGAGACAAGAGTGTAATTTTCTGAAGAGGCCAGCAGAGGGTCATATCAGATCTCCTGGTGCTGGAATTATAAGTGGTATACCACTGGATATGGATGCTGGAGATGAAACTCAGGTCCTTTGGAAGTAAGTCCACTTAATCATTGAGATTTCACCCTAGCCTCTTCTTGTCACATAGCTCAGGTTAGCCTCATCCTCTGAAGTGCCAGAATAGTAAACATATGCTACCATTTTGACTATAAACTAATTCTTTCATGATGATATCTATTGATACAGCAAATGTAATTATGTTCTTTTATTACATGAAAATAGTGTTTTAATTGTTCTCCATTAATGCCATTCCTGACTTGTGGTTTATGCATACCAGACATACCAAAAATATTGAAAAGAAAATAGCCTATGAAATATTTGAAAAAAAATATGAGCTTGTTGGGATCAGAGGTTAAAGATTATTGGAGTTTTAACAGTTAATGTCTGTCATATTAATGAATATAAAATCATGTTCAATATTCAACTTTGTTTTAATAAATTCCTTAGTTGCACACATTCCTAGATTATAGACACCAAAAAAACAATCAAATGTCCTATAAGATAATGTTTAGATTGCCACTATTAACTGTTCTAAGGGAGATGATTAAATCTACATTATGATTTGGAATGATTAGAATATTGGCAGGATATTCCTATAGAAAGTTTTGCATTGTATACATATGCTTATTTCTGTCTTTGATTACTAAATGCTTTGTGTTTTTCATAGCTTTCAAATGGGGGATTTATTTTGATATCATAATTAGTCAGTTGTATTGTTTCTAGTGTATACAGGAAAGATTCTAAAAATGTAACCAGCAATTCTTTCAGAGAGTATTTTCAACTTCTACAATTCAACGTTGAACAGTTAGGCCTGGAATTTATCACAGTGTGATAAATTTTTCTTTTAGGGCATATATGTCATACTCTCTTCTTAAATTACCAAAGTGTTATCAGTGGGAACAACAAATTTATACTTTACTTTATCAAAGAATACAGCACAATTTAAGAACTTGTATTCTACACTGGAAGGTTTGTTTACCCCTTTATTTTTTTTTTCTTGTTGAAACTAAGAAAAACTTTATTTTTTATTGTTGTTTTTAATACTTATGTTTTTTTAAATTTTTAATATTTTTATTACATATTTTCCTCAATTACATTTCCAATGCTATCCCAAAAGTCCCCCATAACCCCCCCCCACTTCCCTACCCACCCATTCCCATTCTTTTGGCCCTGGCATTCCCTTATATTGGGGCATATAAAGTTTGCAAGTCCAATGGGCCTCTCTTTCCAGTGATGGCCGACTAGGCCATCTTTCGATACATATGCAGCTAGAGACAAGAGCTCCGGGGTACTGGTTAGTTCATCATGTTGTTCCAACTATAGGGTTGCAGATCCCTTTAGCTCCTTGGGTACTTTCTCTAGCTTCTCCATTGGGAGCCCTGTGATACATCCAATAGCTGACTGTGAGCATCCACTCCTGTGTTTGCTAGGCCCCTGCCTAGTCTCACAGGAGACAGCTATCTTTGGGTCCTTTCAGCAAAATCTTGCTAGTGTATGCAATGGTGTCCGCGTTTAGAAGCTGATTATGGGATGGATCCCTGGATACAGCAGTCTCTAGATGGTCCATCCTTTCATCACAGCTCCAAACTTTGTCTCTGTAACTCCTTCCATGGGTGTTTTGTTCCCAATTCTAAGAAGGGGCACAGTGTCCACATTTTGGTCTTCATTCTTCTTGAGTTTCATGCGTTTAGCAAATTGTATCTTATGTCTTGGGCATCCTAAGTTTTGGGCTAATATCCACTTATCAGTGAATACATATTGTGTGAGTTCCTTTGTGATTGTGTTACCTCACTCAAGATGATGCCCTCCAGGTCCATCCATTTGGCTAGGAATTTCATAAATTCATTCTTTTTAATAGCTGAGTAGTACTCCATTGTGTAAATGTACCATAATTTCTGTATCCATTCCTCTGTTGAGGGACATCTGGGTTCTTTCCAGCTTCTGGCTATTATAAATAAGGCTGCTATGAGCACATCTATGATGTTCACCAGACTTTCAGTTTCAATGATCAATCAATGTTGAACTACCAAAAGAAGTATACTTGAGGCTAAAATATTAAGAAGAGATATCACTGTTAGAGATCAATAACTTGTGTTTCACTCTATTTGAATAAAATAAATGTAGCTGAGTTGAGTTATAAAGATTTGATTAGCCAAATCATCAAATAGAAAAATAAGGTCTGTGGGATCCTTTGAAAAATAAATAAACAAATCATGGCATATCATTAATTTCAAAAAACATTAACATATTAAATTTCAATTTTTACAGACCTTTTGAACGAAATTCTGAAATTTTATGGAAAAACATAAGACCAAGAATAGCTAAAACACACCTGAACAGTAAGAGAGTTCCTGGAGGTATCACTATCCTTTATTAAGCTTTACTACAGAGCTATGATAATAAAAAACATGATATTGACATAAAAGCATATTAATTAATGGAATTAAATTGAAAAACACAGACTTAAATTTATATACCTATGGACACCTGATTTTTTAAAAGGAAGCCAGAAATACACCTGGGAAAAAGAAAGCATCAATAAGCGGTATTGGTGTAACTGGGGGTCTGAATGTAGACGATGTAAATAGATCGATGTTTATTACTTGGCATAAAACTCATGTCTAATAGACCAAAGATCTCACTATAAGAATCAGATACACTGAACCTGGTAGAAAAAAAAAATAGGGAATATCCTTGAATCCATTTGCACAACTTTCTCAACTGAACACCAATAGCATAAAGGTTAATATCAATACATAATAAATAGGATCCCATGAAACCAAAATCTCTTATAAGCCAAAGGACATTTTTAGTTAACAAAGTGGGATTGGGAAACTTTTTTACCAACTCCACATATGACAGAGGACTAACATACATAAATACATAAAGATTTCAAGAATCTAAATTGTAAAATAAATAACACAAATTAAAAATTTAGTACAGATTTCATCTTATATCTGTTAGGATGGCTAAGATAAAAAACACAAGTGACAGGTCATGCTGGCAAGAATATGGAGTAAGAGGAACACTCCTACATTGCTACTGGGAGTAAAAACTTAAACAGACATTTTGGAAATCAATATGGGCATTTCTCAGAAAATTAGGAATCTATCTATCTCAACACTCAGCTATACCATACTTGGGCATATTCTCCATTCTCCCAAAAGAATTCTTGCTCAATCATGTTCATTGTGCAAGTATTTATATTTATTCATAATAAACAAAATAAAACATAATAACAAATGCTTATTCATAATAGCTAGAAACTGGAAACAACCTAGAAGTTCCTCAACAGAGGTTTTAACAAACAAAATTTAGTACATTTAAACTATGGAAAATTATTCAGCTACTTAAAAACATAACAGCATGGAACTAGAAGACAACAGGCTGCAACTAGAAATACAATCTTGAATGAGATAACCCAAAAACAGAAAGACAAATATGGTATATATTCACTGATTTTCTCTTATGAAAATGATAATCAAGCTGCAATCCACAGACCAAGAGAGGTGAGGTAAAGAGGATGCTTCTATGGGTGATGCATGTATCTTTCTGGAAAAGGAAAATATAATAGATTTTCCAGATGGATTGAGCCTCAGTAGTGATTGGAACAGGAAGGATCAGGTTGTGGAAAGGAATAGAGGGAGAGAATGTGGCGAAGACAGAACTGGAATTGGCAGACATTCATGGGGCAATTTGGAAACTTAAGGCCGTGTGAACTTCCTATGAGGATGACACTAGTGAGGGTTCCTAATAGTTGAGGATGGTGGTACTGGGTTGCATTTGTTAGAATTTTTGTCAAGAAAGTCCCATGAGATGAGTAAACAACACAAGCTAATGCTATAACTAAGGTTACTGCCTAAAAATTGACATTAGGATCCCATTGCTAAGGACAATATCCATACAACTCATTAAACTAAGAGAGATAAAGCCGATTCTTGCATGGAGCCTTCTCCCTAACACTCTTATCTCTTTAACTTGAACTCCAGCCTACCCACAAGGCCTTTGATCCACAATCTGCCTTATGTGTGAGATGTGCTGAATCAATGTTTAAACAGAGTTTCTGTAGTATCCTATCAATATCTGGTTTATCTTGTGGCCCCTATCATGAGAGAAAGCCCATGTGGTATACTGCCTGAATTACCAGGAACTGAAGGATTGGTAGCACAAACACCTAGAGTAGAACCAAAATTGACTGGAAAAAAAAATCAATGAAATGATTCGCAAAGGAATTTTGTTGTGCTCATAGACAAATGTATTGCCCAGTCATCATTAGAGAGGTTTTCTCCAGGTTGGAGAAGATGCTGAAACACACAGCCAGACATTATGTGGAGAATCTGAATTGGAAGTCCCAATTTGTTTCCTTCTTTGGGAGATGGAGAACCCACTGAAGAGACAAAGGAAAAATTGTAGGAGATGAGATGGAGGACATCAGGACAACACGGGCCACTGAATCAACTAAGCAGGGTCCACACGGGTCAAAAGACTAAAGCAGCAAGCATAGTGCTTCTGTGTATATGCTATGACTGTTAACTTGATGGTTTTGTGTGATTCCTAACAGTGCGAGCCAGTGTGTGTCTAACTCTGGTACCCTTTTCCTCATGTTATGTTGCCTTATCCAGCTTCAGTATGAGGACTCCTGCCTTGTCCTGTTGTATCTTGTTTTGTTGTGCTTGGTTGTTGTCTCCTGGAGACCTTATCTTTTCTGAATGGAGACATAGGGGGAGTGGATCTGAGGGAGAGGAGAGATACCAGGAGATACGAAGAGATGATGGAGGGAAAACCGTGGTTGATTTTTATCATATGAGAGGAAGAAATTATTTTCAGAAAAAAAAGAAAAGAAAAGAAAGAAAGAAAGAAAGAAAGAAAGAAAGAAAGAAAGAAAGAAAGAAAAAAGAAAGCTATAAAGAAACTTGATTGTTAAACATAAATGCTTTTAGAGTAGAATCAAAGAAAAAAATTTGGTCCTAAAATTATATGTTACACTTCTAATAACATGGCTGCTATTTATAACACGTACTACTTAAATCAGATTATACCAGATAAGAAATGAAAATTAATATCATTTTGGTCTTTTCAGTTGAAAGACAAGATTGGTACTATATGAATAACTTTAAAATTATTATTGCATTCACTTATTTACTGGATATATACAAGTGCATATCCATATGATTGCACCATATGATTGCAGGTGCCATTGCTAGCATGTAGAGAGTAATCTAGAAGATGTTTGTGCTTTTAAACTCTCAAACCCTGAAGTTAATGAAGCCTGAAGTGACTACTTTATCTAAGAGGTTTACATACCATGAAACTGCCCAAAAATGTTACCAGTGGGGTTTATGTATTCTAATATTTGAGACTATTAAGGGCACTTATCTTTTAAAACTTCATACAAAGTAAGCACGAATGCACATCTACACTGAAGAACAGGAGCTCTAAAAGTCTATGGTGTGGACTATGTGATGGCTCTATACATAATGGCCATAAATATTTCCTGTTTAAATGAAATTACTAGGGCTGTGGGATCAGGTGTTTGGAGAGCATAGAGGAAAGAGGACAGGCAGAAATGCTAGCAGGAGTAGTGGGGGAAAGGACTCAGCAGACACCTGGGATATGAGGATGCCCCAAGTTGTTTATGGGGGTTACTCTAGCTGAGATTCCAACCAAAATGGGATATGGAATCTGAAGTGACCACTTCCTGTAGCCAGAACAGGATGGATTCCCAATGGTGGAATAAGGACAGCACCTACCCACAAAACCTTTGACTATAAATGTGTCCAACCTACGAGGTGTATAGGAATAAAGATAAAGCAGAGATGGATAGGATGGCCAACAAATTATTGGCCCAAATTGAGACCCATCTCATGGGTAACAACCAATCTCTGACATTATGATATATTATGCTTGCAGAGAGGGTCCTAGCATAACTGTCCTCTGAAAGGCTCCACCCAGTAGCCAATGAAAATGGATTGAGAGACCCACAGCCAAATGTGGAGAGAGGGGAGAGGGAGAAGGGGAGATGGAGTGGAGAGAGACCCTGTGTAAGGGGACGATTGTGAGGAGAGGGGAGCTACAATCAGGAAGTAAAGTGGATAATAAATTAATGAAAAAATAATATGGGGATAGAAAGATACCTCAGCAGTCAAGAGCTTTTCCATTCTTCCAGAGAAGTCAAGTTTGGTTACCAACATCCTTGCTGGGTAGGTCATAACGATCTTACCTCCACATTCATGGGATATAATGCCCTCCTCTGTCCTCTGTGAACACCCATAATTTGTATCAATTCTTTCTTTCTCTTTGTCTCTGTCTCTTACACACACACACACACACACACACACACACACACACACACAAATAAAAATTGGACATAGTACTACAGGAGGATCCCGCAATACCTCTCCTGGGCATATATCCAGAAGATGTTCCAACCAGTAAGAAGGACACATGCTCCACTATGTTCATAGCAGGATTATTTATATTAACCAGAAGCTGGAAAGTACCCAGATGCCCCTCAACAGAGGAATGGATACAGAAAATGTGGTACATTTACACAATGGAGTACTACTCAGCTATTAAAAAGAATGAATTTATGAAATTCCTAGGCAAATGGATGGACCTGGAGGGCATCATCCTGAGTGAGGTAACCCAATCACAAAAGAACTCACAGAATATGTACTAACTGATAAGTGGATATTAGCCCAGAAACTTAGGATACCCAAGATATAAGATACAATTTGCTAAACGCATGAAACTTAAGAACAAAGACCAAAGTGTGGAAACTTTGCCCCTTCTTAGAATTGGGAACAAAACACCCATGGAAGTTACAGAGACAAAATTTGGAGCTGTGACAAAAGGATGGACCATCTAGATACTGCCATATCTGGGGATCCATCCCAAAATCAGCTTCCAAACACTGACACCGTTGCATACACTAGCAAGATTTTGCTGAAAGGACCCAGATATAGCTGTCTCTTGTGAGACTATGCCAGGGCCTAGGAAACACAGAAGTGGATGCTCACAGTCAGCTATTGGATGGGTCACAGGGCCCCCATTGTAGGAGCTAGAGAAAGTACCCAAGGAGCTAAAGGGATCTGCAACCCTATAGGTGGAACAACATTGTGAACTAACCAGTACCCCGGAGCTCTTGACTCTAGCTGCATATGTATCAAAAGATGGCCTAGTCAGCCATCACTGGAAAGAGAGGCCCATTGGACTTGCAAACTTTATATGCCTCAGTACAGGGGAAAGCCAGGGCCAAGAAGTTGGAGTGGGTGGGTAGGGGAGTGGCGGGGAGTGTATGGGGGACTTTTCGAATAGCATTGGAAATGTAAATGAGGAAAATACCTAATAAAAATATTTAAAAAAAAGAGTAATACCAATAGTCTCTACTGTTTGGGAAGTATAAGGGAACTCAATATTAATCCCAAAGTGGACTGAATTTCCTGAGATTGGGATTTTTATTTGTTAGTCTCTGGTGTCTAATAAGGATCTTCTTGCCCTGTTATAAGACAACTCAATTTAACTCTTACACACACCCACCCCCCCCCCACACACACACAAACACACACATTTTTAGAAAACATGTCCAGTAGATGGTTTCCATATGAGTTTGTTGAAAGGTTTACAGTGATATTTATTCCTACAGTACTTGCTCCTCTATCTTGTTCTCTGTCCCTCAATGCCAGCTAAACATTCTGTTCCATTAGCTCTCTAACCTTTTTATATTAGTGTGTTCTGTCTCCCATCATTTAAAAGTGACTCATCATGGCCCCTTACTAATTTTCTGACCTCTATTCAAAATGGAAAATATTTTTATCTGACTATTCAAAGATAATATACACAGATAAGACAAAGAATGTGACATTTGTAATTCTGTGTATAGATTATCTCACTCAGAATGACTGTTTCCAACTACATTTACCTCAAATTTTCATAATTTCCTTTTTAAGTTGCTGCATAAGATTATGTTATATAAATGTACCACATTTTGAATTCTTCTCTTACATATTACATCCTAAATAGTTTACCATCCCTCTACTCTTTGTCTTCTCCCTCCTGCATCTCCCCTGACTTCGTTACACCCACTTCATCCACATATCAGACAAAAGCAGGCTTCCCAGAACATTAACTAAAAAATGCATAACAAGCTACTAGAAGACCAGGCACATACAATCATATCAAGACTCTACTAGGAAATCCAGCAGAAGGAAAATGGTCCAATAAGTAGGCAAAGTTGTCAGGAACACACTCTCCTCCAATTTTTAGGATTCCCACAAGAACCTAGTAAAATTCAGCCATAAAATAATACAGAGGAATTAGTTTACACTCCTAAATGCTCCCTGATCACTTCAAGCTCCAATAAGTCTTCAAAAGTTGACTCTAGGCCGTGTTCTTGTGATGTCTCTCATCCCTCTGGTGCTTCTAAATCTTCTTCTTCCTCCTTAAAAGGAATTCCTGAGTTCTGCCTAATGTCTCTCTATGGATATACATATGTCCTCATCAGTTGCTGGATGAAATATCTCTGTTCCCTTTGGTGACAATTCTGCTAGACTCTGGACCTATAACATTCCACAGGTGGGACAAAGTACAAAGGATAGCTCAAAGGTTTTGTGGCTTGGTGTCCCAATCCCTCCACTTGAGGCTTTTTCGGGTTACAGAGGACAGGCAAGTAAGTTATCCTGTCTCCCATTACTAGGGATCTTTGCTAAATCACTCTTTTAGATTTCATGCTATCTGCATTGCACTAGGTTTTCACCTTGTCTCAAAATTTTCTGTAAGTTCCATTTGTTTCTCCCAGTATTTTCTCCCCCTGTCTCTTGTCACCTAAGCCCTTCTGTTCTTAAACCCAAATAAATGCCCTGTCAACCTGCAAATCTATTCTATTTTCCTTCCAATGGAGATCCTTGTATCCCTATTTTGCATCCCTACAAATCAATATATTACTTGGCCTCATTTGGCCTCATATGAATCATAGCATGATTGTTTTATACTTTGTATGTAATATCTACTTTTAATTGAGTACATGCCATGTTTTAATTTCTGTGTCTGGCTTAACTGACTCAGGATGATTTTTTTCTACTCCATCAGTTTACCTGCAAATTTCATGATCTAATTATTCTTAATAGCTGAGTAATAAAAACAGCTGTGTAAATATACCACATTTTCTTTATCTGTTCCCAAGTTGAGGGAGTCTAGGTTGTTTGTTTGTTTATTTGTTTCAGGGATGAAAATTAAAGCTGCTTTGAATATATTTGAACAAATATCCTTGTGATAGGATGGGGGCTCCATTGTGCATATGACCAGGAGTTATAGAGCTGGTGGGAGTACACGCCTGTAGCCATTTTGGAAATCAATATGGTAGTTTCTCAGAAGATTGGGAATCTATCTAACACAAGACACAGCTGTATCTTAACTATTCTGACAGGTGTTAAGTGAAATCACAAAGTCATATTGATTTATTTTTCCCTGGAGGCTAAGAATGTTGAACATTTCCTTAAGTGTTTCTCAGCCATTTGAGAATCCTCTGTTCAGAATTCTCTGCTTAGAACTGAATGTCATTTTTTTTGCTTGTATTATTTAGTTTGTTTTGTCTAGTTTCTTGAATTCTTTATATATTTTGGATATTAGTACTCTAACAGATGTGGAGTTGGTGAATTTTTTTTTTTTTTTTTTTTTTTGCATTCTGTGGGCTGACAGTGTCCTTTGCCTTACAGAAGCTATTAAGTTTCATAAGGTTCCATGTATTAATGGTTGAACTCAATACTTATGTTATTGATGTTCTGTTCAGAAAGTTATCCCCTATGCCAATGCATTCAAGATTATTCATAATTTCTATTCTATGAGGTGAAGCATATTGTTTTTATGTTGGGGTACTTAATCCACTTGAACTTGAGTTTTGTGCAGGTTGATAGATATGGATCTATTTTCACTCTTCTATATACTGTCATCCAGTTAGACTAGCACGACTTGTTAAAAATATTTTCGATTTTTCCATGTATAGTTCTGGCTCTTTATCAAAAATCAGGTGTCCACATGTGTATGGATTTATCTCTCGGTTTTTCTTTTGATGTTATTAATTCACATGTGTGCTTTTTAACCAATACCATGCAGTCATTTTTAACTACATCTCTGTAGTATAGCTTGAGATAAGGATAGTGATGTCTCTGAAAATTATTTTATTAAATAGAGTTGTTTTAACTATATTGGGGTTTTGTTTTACCATATGAGGTTTAGTATTGTTCTTTTATGGTTTGTAAGAAAGTGTGTTGAAATTTTGGTGGGGATTGCACTGAGTCTGTACATTGCTTTTGGTAGGGTGACTATTATTACTATGTTAATTCTATTGATCAATGTATATGGGATATTATTTCCATCATTACATCTTTTCCAATTTCCTTCTTCAAAGACTTGAAAGTTTTTTATTAGGTACTTCCTTTATTAACATTTCAAATGTTATCCCCTTTCCTGGTTTCTCCCTGGGAAATACCTGTCCCATTCCCCCTTTTCCTGCTTCTATGACAGTGTTTCCCCACACACCCACACACTCCTGCCTTCTTGCCTTGACATTCCCCTACACTGGGACATCCAGTATTCATATGACCAAGGGCCTCTCCTCCCATTGATACCCAAAAGGTCCATCCTCTGCTACAAATGCACAAGAGCCATGAGTCCCTCCATGTGTATGCTTTGTATTGAGGTTTATTTCCAGGAAGCTCTGGGGCTTCTGATTGGTTGATACTGTTGTCCTTCCTAAGGGTTTCAAACACCTCCAGCTCCTTCAGTCCTTTTTCTAACTCCTCCGTTGAGGACCCTGTGCTCAGTCCAATGGTTGATTGCAAGCATCTGCCTCTGTATTTGTCATGCTCTGGCAGAGCCTCTCAGAAGACAGCTATATCAGGATCCTGTCAGCATGCACTTCTTGGCATCCACAATAGTATCTGGGTTTGGTGTCTGTATATGGGATAGATGCCCAGGTAGGGCAGTCTTTGGATGGCCTTTCCTTCACTCTCTACTTCACACTTTGACTCCTTTTTTCTCCCATGTATATTTTGTTCCACTATCTAAGGACTGAAGCAATCACACTTTGCTCTTCCTTGTTTTTGAGCTTCATGTGGTCTGTGAATTGTCCCTTGGGTATTCCAAGGTTTTGTGTTAATATCTATTTATCAGCCAGTGAATACCATGTATGTTCTTTTGTAATTGGGTTACCTAACTCAGGATATTTTCTAGTTCCACCCGTTTTACTAAGAAGTTCATGAAGTCATTCTTTTTTTATAGTTGAGTAGTATTCCATTGTGTAAATATTCCATTTTTTTTTTTTTTTTTTTTTGGTTTTTCGAGACAGGGTTTCTCTGTGTAGCCCTGGCTGTCCTGGCACTCACTTTGTAGACCAGGCTGGCCTCGAACTCAGAAATCCGCCTGCCTCTGCCTCCCGAGTGCTGGGATTAAAGGTGTGCGCCACCATGCCTGGCTTCCATATTTTCTCTATCCATGTCTCTGTTGAAGGACACCTGGGTTGTTTTCAGCTTCTGGGTATTATGAATAAGGCTGCTATGAATATAGTGGACCATGTGCCCTTTTTATATGATAGGGGCATCTTTTGGGTATATGCCCAGGAGTGGTATAGCTGGGTCCTCAGGTAATACTATCTATGTTCAATTTTCTGAAAAGCACCAAACTGATTTCCAGAGAGATTGTACCAGTTTTGCAATCCCACAAGGAATGGAAGAGCATTCCTCTTTCTCCATATCCTCACCAGCATCTGCTGTCACCTGAGTTTTTGATCTTAATCATTCTGAATGGTGTGAGTTGGAATCTCAGGGTCACTATGATTTGCATTTCCATGATGACTAAGGATGTTGAACATTTCTTTAGGAACTTATTGGCTGTGCAATATTCCTCAGTTGAGAATTCTTTGTTTAGCACTGTACCCCATTTTAATAGGATTATTTGATTCTCTTGAGTCTAACTTCTTGAATTCTTTGTATATATTGGATATTAGCCCTCTATCAGATGTAGGATTGGTGAAAATATTTTCCTTATCTGTTGGTTTCTGTTTTGTCCTATTGACAGTGTCCTTTGACTTACAGAATGTTTCCAATTCTATGAGATCTCATTTGTTGACTTTTGATCTTAGAGCATAAGCCATTGGTGTTCTGTTCAGGAAATTTTCCCCTGTGCCCATGTGTTCAAGGTTCTTCCTCACTTTCTCTTCTATTAGTTTCAAGTGACCATAGGTGTGTGGGTTCATTTCAGGATCTTCAATTCTATTTTATTGACCTATCTACCTATATCTGTACTAATGCCATACAGTTTTTTATCACTATTGCCCTGTAATACAGCTTGAAGTCAGGAATGGTGATTCCCCCAGAAGGTTTATTGTTGAGAATAGTTTTTGTTATTTCAAATGAATTTGAGAATTGCTCTTTCTAACACTATGAAGAATTGAGTTAGAATTTTGATGGGGATTGCATTGAATCTGTAGGTTGCTTTTGGCAAGATTGCCATTTTTACTATATTATTAATCCTGCCAGTCCATTACAATGAGAAATTTTTACATCATTTGAGGTCTTCTGCAATTACTATCCTCAGAGACTTGAAGTTCTTGTCATACAGATCTTTCACTTGCTTGGTCACACCAAGATATTTTATATTATTTGTGACTATTGTGAAAGGTGTCATTTTCTTTCTTTCTTTCTTTCTTTCTTTCTTTCTTTCTTTCTTTCTTTCTTTCTTTCTTTCTTTCTTTCTTTTGTTTTTGTTTTGTTTTGTTTTTGTTGTTGTTGTTTTGAGAAATGGTTTCTCTGTGTATTCCTGGCTGTCCTGGAACTCACTTTGTAGACCAGGCTGGCCTCAAACTCAGAAATCTGCCTGCCTCTGCCTTGCAAGTGCTGGGATTAAAGGCGTGCACCATCACTGCCTGGTGGGGTGTCATTTTCATAATTTCTTTCTCAGCCTGTTCACCCTTGAGTGGAGGAAGGTTACTGATTTGATTGAGTTAATTTTATATTCAACCACTTTACTGAAGTTGTTTATCAAGTTTATGAGTTCTCATGTGGAACTTTATGTATACTATCATATCATCTGCAGATAGAAATATTCTGACTTCGTCCTTTCCAATTTGTATCCCTTTGACCTCCTTTTGTTTACTATTCCTGCACAAACATCATGAACAAGAAGCAAGTTGGGGAGGAAAGGGTTTATTCGGCTTATACATCCATACTGCTGTTCATCACCAAGGAAGTCAGGACTGGAACTCAAGCAGGTCATGAAGCAGGAGCTGATACAGAGGCCATGGAGGGATGTTCCTTACTGGCTTGCTTCCCCTGGCTTGCTCAACCTGCTCTCTTATAGAACCCAAGACTACCAGTCCAGAGATGGTCTGGTAGAACTATATGCTAAAACCATCTGTTTTTTTTTTTTTTTTTGCAGGGGGGGGAGTGGCTTGTAATGACTGTTTCTATTTTCCTGGGGGTTTTGGGTCTATTTTGATTGTCTGATTATGATTTAAATTTCATAAGTCATATATATTAAGAAAACGATTTCTTTAAGATTTACCAATTTTGTGGAGCAGAGGTTTTTTTAAATATGAAGTAATGACTCTTTGAAGTTCCTCTACATCATTTATTCTTTGTATTGTTCTCCTTATTTCTGTTTTATTGATTTCACCTGTCAGTTTGCTCATTAATTGCCATCTACTTCTTTTTGGTGTGTTTGTTTCATTTTATATTCTAGAAATTTCATGTGTGCTGTTACATTGCTAGTATGAAATCTATTGAGTTTCTTTACAAATGCAATTATTGCTATGAACTTTCCTCCTAGCATCACTGTCAGCATGTCCCATAAGTCTCAATATGTTGTGTAGTCAGTTTCATTGAATGCTGTGAAGTCTCTAATTCATCTCTTTATTTGTGCCTTTACCCAGTAGTCACTCAGTAGAGAATTATCCAGTTTTCATAAGGTTTTGTGCTTCCTGTTGTTGATGAAGTTCATCTTTAATCCATAGTGGACTGAAAAATACAGGGGTAATTCTCTATTTTCTTTCTTTCTTCTTTCTTTCTCCTTTCTTTCTTTCTTTCTTTCTTTCTTTCTTTCTTTCTTTCTTTCTTTCTTTCTTTCTTTCTTTCTCTTTCTTTCTTTCTTTTTCTTTTTCTTTCTTTCTTTCTTTCTTTTTCTCTTTCTTTCTCTTTCTTTCTTTCTTTCTGTTTGTTCTTTTTATATCTGTTGAGAATTGTTTAGTGACTAAATATATAGTGAATTTGTGAGACTGTTCCTTGAGATACTGAGAAAAAGCTATATTATTTTGTGTTTGAGTTAAATGTTCTGTAGTTATTTGTTATATCCATTTGATATATAACATCTGTTAGCTCCATTATTTCTCTGGTTAGGTTTTTTGGATGTCCATTTGTGAGAGTTGTATGTTAAAATTCCCCACTATTATTACGTGAAGTTATAAGTGTGATTTAAGCTTTAGTAATGTTTCTTTTACAAACATGAATACCCTTGCATTTGGGACACACTTATTAAGAATTTAAATGCCATCTTTATAGATGCCTTTCATTAATGACTATGAAATGTCCTCCATCTCTGTTGATTATTTTGTGTTGTTGATGGATGTCTAGTTTATGAGATATTAGAATGGCTACAACAGCATGCATCCTGTATCCATTTGGTTAGAAAAATTTTTTCCAACCCTTTATTCCAGGATAATGTCTGTCTTTGATGTTGGGCTGTGTTTCTTGTATACAGCAGAAGAATGGATCCTATTTTTACATCCATTCTGTATGCCGGTCTCTGTTAGCCTGTTTTATTAGACAATTGAGTCCATTGACATTGAGAGATATTCATAACCAACAAAAGTGTTAATTCCTGCTATTTTATTATCAATGGTAGTGGTAATGGTGTCCTAGATTTCCTGGATATTTTGGGTTAGGAACTTTTTAGATTGAGTATTTACTTTGATGGATAAATCTATTTCTTCTACTGTATTTTCCATGCCTGAGATTTTCTTTTCCAATTCTTGTATTTTCTTGGTGAGGCTTGTGTCCATAGTTCTTGTTTACTTACCTAGATTTTCTACTTCCACAATTTGATTAGTTTTTCTTTTCTTTATTGTTTCTATGTTTACTTGTTTGTTTTATATTGACATTCTTTGCATTCTTTAAGGGGCTTATTGATTTCCTGCAATTTTTTATTTGTTGTTTCCTCAATTTCTTTATGTTTAATTATCATTATCATCATATTTCCTCTTTTATGACCTTCATCATCTTCACAAAGTTGGGGTTAAGGTCATTTTTTTTGTGTTCCAGCAGCAGTGTAATACTTAAGTTTTTCTGTCAAAGGATAGCTGGGCTTTACTGGTGAGAGATTTCCTTGGCTGTTTTTGATTGGGATCTTACATAGGTATTTAGGCATCATTGCTTGGACTGGTTATAGATCTATGTGCTGATTTCCAAGTTTGTCTTTATTGGATGAGAATTTTGTTTCTTGGTTTCCACTTTTCTTTGGTCTTTTTGTCTTTGTAGCCTATATCAGAGGCCAGCTGTTATGGCCTCTGATTAAGCAAGGAATCTCTGTCTAGGTAGAGGGCTAGCATATTTGCTGCTAGCTTAGCCTTTGGTATAGGAGGAACATCTTTGTTCTTTTGACTTGTGTGGCCTGAACCTGTACTTCTCACCTGTGTGACCTGCACCTGAGTAGCTATAGTCTTATGAAGTTGGAGGTAGGAGCTCTTCAAATGTTGGAAGCAGAATGTCTGGTGAGGTTAGATGGAGGGGCACTGGAATGAATCTTTGGTAACTGGATCTGGGCATGGGGCAGTTCAGCTGGCAAGTGGATCACTCACCAGTTCTTACTTGTGTTGCCTGCACCTATGCAGGGGAAGTCCACCAAAATTGGGGGCAAGGACTGGGACTCAGGAAGTGTGATGGGGTATGGGAGTCAATGGAATGGGTCTTTGAAAATGGAGTATGTGGAGTGGAGAAGTTCAGCTATTAGTGGTCACTCACCTCTTCTGATTGTTATGGCCTGCACCTGTTCTAATTTGTGTGACATGCCATACACCACATCTTTTCTTACAGGTTCTTCAGTTGATGGAAATAAAGACTGCTTTCATTTCCATTTCTTCTCTATTGCAAGTAGATAACCATTGAAGATAGATGAACAGGTATGTCTACAGTAGGATATGAGATCCTTTGGATATATATCTAAGAATAATATAAGTGAATCATATGGTTATTTTGTTGTTAGATTTTTGAAGAATTTCTACGCTGACTTCTATATGGTTTCATCAGTTTGCATTCCCACTTGAAGTGAATAGGTGTCCCTGTTTCTCCACATCTATGCTAACATGTGTCATCATTTGAATTTTAGCTTAGTTATTGTAACTGTGGTAAGGTGGCATATCTAAGAATCTTAATTTGTAATTCTCTAATCACTGAAAATGCTGACCTGTTCCAACTTTCTCAGACATTCTATTTATTTTATTTTTTTTTTTTATCTTTGGGAACTCCATTTCTATGCCTCATTTATTAACTAGACTATCAGTGTGATGTGGGAAGCCACATGTGCTGTTGCAGAGTGGCAGTTGGCTACTGCTGGCCACCACGCATACATAGGCAGTAAAGTTCTGTTGCCAAGATGAGGTTTTGAGAATTAACCAAAATTAACCAATCAGATGAGAGACAAGTTAACCAATCAGATGAGAGAGAAGTTAACCAATCAGATGTGAGACATGCAAATGAGGTGGTAAGCATATCCCATTCATAACCAATCCGGGAGTGAGACACGCCTCTCCTAGGCCTATATAAGCAGCACCAGTTCTGGGCTTGGGGTCTTTTCACTTCTGCAATCAAGCTCTCCCAAATAACGTGTGCGGAAGGATCCTGTTGCAGCCTAGTTCTTGCTGGTGAGTCAGGATGCGCGCAAGAGTGTGATGGTTATGAACTTGGTTATGTCTGGAATTAACTTAATCCAGAAATGGGGGCCACATCTGTGAGCCAGACCTTGAGGCTGAAGGACAGATTTCTGACCTGACCTGGATATTGACATGGAGATCTTGAGGCATATCGGCCATGAAAAATTTAGGCTCAGGCAAAATAGCACACACCTTTAATTTCAGGGAAACATCTTCTACACACAGTAAGGTTAACTATACATATGATTTCAAAGCAATTATGATAGAAAAAGTTGTGCATGTACATCCAGGTAAATATAAGCATAAAAGGGGGAGTTGGGTGCACAATCTCACCTCATAATACAGCTGTGGGCTACTGGCATTTGTTACTTGCTGGTGGAGGAACAGATGATGTTTTCTAAAAGTAATTTGTATGTAGACCAGGCTACAATGGAAGCCTACTCATCTAAGAGTATTTGAGCACAAATTGCTCTTGAATGATTTTAAAAAGGGGGGTGGGGCGGGGAAGACAAAGCTGGATTGATAGGGAAGCCTAAATCTGGGAAGAGTTTTGAGAAGTGGAGCAAATATGATCAAGATATATATGAAATTCTCAATGAACTATTAAAAGTTAAAAAATACAAGAGTCAAAATAACTTGCTGCCTAACAAATATCTGTAATTTCTACTCATAATAGCAAAACCTAAGAGAAATTTAATATTCATAATTTTGTGGGACTAATGCCTCTTCAGAATAATTTTAAAAGAATGTATGTACATGTCATTTCACCTTGAAATATTTACATGCCAATTTCGTTTGTGTATCTCAATAACATGATGCTGATTACTGATGTATCTCTTCACCCAGCAACCTGCATAGCACTTCTAGAATCATGCAAGCTGGTCAGCAGAGTGTTGGTATGTCTGGGCAAAGTTGATTTCTATATGTCCTGGATCTGAAGCAATTAATGCTTTTAGCTGCAAGTTCTTATTATCAAGTTATAGTGGGCAATTAAAGCCTTACTGTCTGTCATGTTTTGCATGAGACTAGGCCCCCCTTGCAAATAACTAATAGCTAAGTATCTCATCTTTGACACTGAAATTTTCATGTAATAACTTACATTTTCTAGGAGGATAACGATCCACCCTCTTGGGGAACTTATGATTAAATTATATTAATTAATTTCTCATCTGCTTTCCTTATATATCCTTAGATTGGTTAATTCAGCTCCTACCCTTTATGCTCTCCAATCTGTCTTTGCTTGCAGAAACCTTTAATACCTGTATATAATATATATCCACATTCCTTTTCCACATCCCCTGAATATGAAGCTTGCTCCAAAGGGAGTATTTTATGCCTGATACCATAAAACTGATCAAATACCCTTGATTGTGGAGATAAGAGCCTTTAAGGAAATTGTTTGTTTGCTAAATGTTAATGATGTCATACTACATTCTACATATATTTATATTCATATACTTATGCTGCTCTCAGCTTTTTTCTGAGAGCTTCTCTTTGCAGTAGGCAGTGGTTAATGATAACTGATAAATGTGCCACTTATAGGTGACAGGTCATCTGTACCAACTTCTCATCACTCAAAGCTCAGAGAACTTGGAGAAAATGGGACAGAGACACTATAAGAAGATAGAATGCAGAAGAGGTGTGAAGTAATGATGTTTTGACATTACACAGTTGCAGCACTTATGAAGTCACAAAAAACTTTGGTTAGCTACACAAAACTTCCACAGATCAAGTTAGTTAAAATTCCTGTATATATGACATGCTGCAAAATTACAAAAGTAATTACTAGTAATTAATGATGCTGAGGGAAAGAGAGTTACAGTTATTTGGTGATGTGATGATAAGTCACTCCTGCAGTAATGGAAGTTTCCACATTCATGTGCATATGTATAGTACTAACTGTGCTTCACCTTATTAATAATGAGAACAACCAACATAAAATATGAAGTTGAGATAGAGATAGGGTGTGTGGTACTAAGAGAAGTTAGAGAAAGGTACAGTGGATAGATATGATCAATAAAAATGCAAATGTATGGATCATTTATCTTGCGCGCGTCTGACTCGACCAGCAAGAACGACACGGCACACAAGTAGGATCCTCCTGCAGCCAAGCTTTAATGCATCTTGAGAGGGAGAGCATAAGCTTACACACGGATGCGAAGACCCTGAGGAACCCAGCCCTGTGCCTTATATAGAATTTTTGTCCCGCCTCTGACGTGGCGCATCCTCACAGGGCCATTTCCAAACAGACCAGATAACGTACTTAATGTGTGTGTGTCCTCGCGGACAGGGACTATTCAGAGACATGTGCAGTAAGCCTTTTTACTTGTTCAAACACCCAGCTCATGCGCCATCTTATAATGGTGAATGTGGGAGCGGCTTTCCACACATTTAATTCATAAAATATATTATTTAGAAAGAAAACACGTTGACATATAGAAACAAACATACACATCATTGAAAACAAAATACCCTTACAGTTACCCATTTATTTATAAATATAATAAAAATCAATTAAAATAAAAGGAACCTAAAAAGTAAAGCAAATATTACTTTTAATCATTAATCTAAGAAGTACTTTATAAAGACCAATAATTTTATATTAATTAATTAACTAATTAATTAATTTAGATTATAAAATAGAGTATCTCTCCATTTTCTTTTCTCTTTCAAAAACTTTCCATCCATACACAGAACCTAGCCTAGTCAGTCTATAGAGTTTTCTATGTATATATTTGCATGGATGATACTTTGGTATTGGATTGGTATGCACTTCCCTTTGGAAGACTTTTTCTCCAACTGTAGATGCTGTCAGTGGTGGCAATAAATCTCTAATTGGACTTAAGACTTATTACACAAAGGGGAAATCATACCTGGTACTAGAAATCTAACTAACTGCCCATGGCTAGTAAAACCATGGATCGTGAAGAAAACCCAACAATTCCCACTTTATCAAACAAGCGTAATTCCTAACTGTATTCTCAGTATTTGTCACTGTACCCATCAATAATTGCAGTCATCATCGCTTACCAAGAAAACTTGTCTTTGAAACAGAATGAGACTTACAGAAAGCCACAGTAAATCAAAATGCAGTTCTGAGTCTAGTCCCAATAGATACAGCTACAGAGGTTTTTTGTTTGTATTTGTTTTTTGTTTTGTTTTGTTTCTTTATTTTACACTGGCTTTTCTAAGTTTTTATTGAAAGTACAGTTTTTTTGAGACTGATGATCTTATGTTATAAGTGAAAAGTCCCTTTTATCATTGTTGCTTCAGTTTAAATACTCAGCATGCTTTACCACATGGTTAAATGTTCTTTTCTACTTTGCACAGAGCTACATGTTACTGTTGAGGGATACTCTGTTTTCATAACTGCCAAATTTCCTTGTTACATATTGCTTAAATATGAGCTTTGTAGTACTTGAATCAATAGTATTTTTGATAAGAATAGCTGTCACTCTCATAAGAAAGTTGTCTGTAATTTACCAAGGTTTCAGCAGAGGCTGTAAAGATAATATGCTAAAGAAGCCCCAGTGTCAACTCTGTTCTTCTGCTCAGTCTCCAAGAAGTTTCATATTTTAAGTGATGTATACTTTCAATAAATGTATTTTCATAAGCATATATTCCTTTTGATCTTGACAGCAAATGTTTACTCTTTCATAAGTTGCAAGTCCTTCCACATTATATAATACAAAAACTAGAGACCCTGAGATCTGTATAGCAGTACAAAAGAACTCAATTTTAGAAACAAATACATACCAGATGAAACGTGAAGAATAGCAATTACTGAGCATCATAAAACAAAAACTCAAAGGCACTTGCAGACACATACACATGTGCACTTGCAAGTGTGCAAGCATGTTGTTTGTGTACAAACACACACAGACTCACGCATGCACACACACACACACACACACACACACACACACACACACTGACTTAACTAGGATTTCATTGCCCCACCATAACCAAGGCAACTCTAATGAATGATGATGATGGTATTTAAGTGGGATTGGCTTACAGTTTCAGTGATTCAATTTATTATCATCATGGTGGAAAGCATGACAGAAAACAGGCAGACATTGTTCTGGTGAAGGGGCTGAGATTTCTACACCTTGATCTTAAGGCAGCCAGGAGTATACTCTCATTCCACTTTGGTCTCCTGAACATAAGAGCCTCAAACCCCTCCCTTACAATGATACACTTCCTCCAACAAGGGTACCCTTACTCCAACAAGGACATACTTCCTACTAGTGGCATTCCCTTTGTCAACCATAGTCAATCCACCACATTACACTTCCTGGGTCACATATACTTCTTCAAGATCATGAGTGTATTTGGGTTAAACTTAGCCACAACATAATGCAAAATGCATTTAATCCATCTTCAAAAGACCAATAGTCTATCACAGTCTCAACAATGTTTAAGAATCCAAAGTTCAAAGTCCCTTCTGTGATTCATGCAATCCCTTTAGATGTAATCTGCTATAAAATCAAAATCAAAAAGCAGATCATATACTTCCAACATCAATGCATGTATATTACCATTCCAAAATGATATAGTGAGGAAATACTGGACCAAACAACAGAAAATCAATTGGGCAAACTTCAAACTCTGCTTACCCATGTGTGACACCCAATTCCATTCACTTTTTTGACAACAACACAATTCTTACTTTTGGGCTGGTTCCACTCTGTTAGTAGCTTTTCTCAGCAGGTATTCCACAGATATGGCTTCTCTAGCCTCTTGTGTATTCTAAGAAACTTCAATTTCACAGCTTCCTGTTCCAGTATCTGGCATCCACTCATGAGCTTCTGGGCTCTGCCAAATGGCTTGGGTCACTTCTCTAGATTTGCAATCTGTAGTACTTTAGGCTCTAGTTCACTCCATTTGTCTGCTGTTACTGTTATCATGGTTATCCCACGGTACTGGCTTGTCCATACACTGGGGTCTTCTGCTGAAAGTAGTCTTCACCAATAGCCTTTCATAGGCTCTCTTTATGGTGCCAGGCTCAAATTCTTCTCATGACCCTTTCCTTCGAGGGCTGTCAACTGCAATGAGGCTGTACCTTTACCAATGATCTTTCCTGGCCTTCCAGGGGGCCAAGATTCAGCTGCTCTCCATTACACTTTCATGATTTTAAAACCAGTACCACCTGGATGATTCTTACACCTTACAAAGTCCTGCAGCCAGCATGAAGTCTATCTCTTGAATACAGCTTAGCAGTGTACTTCTGACTCTAAAGCCAGAGCCACATGGTCAAAGCTGCTAAGTTCTGCTGATTGTTGGGAGTGACATGACCCTCCCTGCTTGTTCTAGTACATCTTTCACTGCCTGAGCTTGACTGTCCTGGATCTTTCTATGTAAACTGACCGTGAAGTCAGAGATCTTCACACCTGTTTTCAGCATGGTGAGATTAAAGCTATATATTCTCTCAAAGCACCATGCCTGAACCTAAGCCTTTCTTTCCTTTTCAGGTCTTCACAAGTTCTAGACTGTAGTTCACTACAGATATAGTCAAGGGGAACATACAATCCATCCCTTGTCAATTTGACACATAATTGTACCTCCTTATTGTCAAATGAAAGCAATAATCAGGTTATAAGAACAGCTAACATGATATAAATATCCTTTGTTCAACTACAAATGCATAAACAATAACCTTAACTAGGTGATATCTTGCTCTTAGGTCACTACTTCCTTAATCTATTTATCACTTTGAACCATGGATTAGGTCCATTCTACTTGCTGGTGCCACTTTAATACTTGAACCATACATCTTGGATTTCTTTCTTTCTAAGCTTGCTATGCTTGAACAAAATACTATTCATAAGAGTGAACCACAGGAGATGCTAAACTTGGTTGTTTTGAGAATGCCTTTGGCAATGCAATTAATTTGAATCTTTTCCATTTACCCTCAGGAAGACTCTTTGGACAAGGGCAAAAAGCAGCCACATTCTTAACCAAAGTATCCAAGAATCATCTGAAGAATCAAGAATCATCATACTAAATTCTCCTCTAAACACTCTTGATCCAGGACCCCACAGTTCAAACCTCCCTCACCATCTCTGTTGTCCTCCATGCTACTACAAGTATGGCCATCAAGCCCTACTTAAAACATTCCATTGCTTTCCAAATCCAAAGCTCCAAAGTCCACATTCCTCCAAATAAAAACATAGTCAGACCTACCACAGAAATACTCCAGTTCCCAGAACCAACTTTTATCTTAAGTGCTGTTTCATTGTTGTGAAGAGACACCATAAAAAATGCAACTTTTATAAAGGACATCATTAAATAGGAACTAGCTTATTGTTTCAGAGGTTCAGTCCAGGTGAGAAATATGCAAAGTCCAGGCACATATGGTGCTGGATAAGGTACTGATCCTAAGTGTGTGTGTGTGTGTGTATGTGTGTGTTGGTTTGGCTATGGTTGGCTCAATAGTTGGCACTATTAACAACTATGGTATTGTTGGAGCATGTGTGGGCTTGTTGGAAGAAGTCCATCACTGTGGGGGTGAGCTTTGAGGATCACATGTTCAGGAACCCAATGTGGAATAAGAACCTTCTCCTGGCTCCCTTAGGATCAAGATGTAAAACTCTCAACACCTTCTCCAGAATAAAATAAAAGCCAAGATTAAAGAACACAAGAATAAAAGCTCCAAAGGTATAATTTATTGGAAAAAAAAGAACAATGTTGCCATTAAACCTTACTTACCTAAATAATGATATGGAAATTTGAAAAGTCCTTATATAATTATGAAAAATAAAAATAAGTGAAGAATGGTCAAATATTTATGCCCATGACAGAAGGAAGGAAATGAAGATGAAAATTTGAATTAACTATAAAATACTCCGCAAAAAGAAGACAATATTTTGGGGGCATGTTTACAGAATCATTTCAAGGTTGAGGATTGATAGATCACAGGTGATGAAGAAGAATGAGAAAAATAGGCAGCAGAACAAAGGCAGGTAGATTTCATCTCAACAGAAAACTTCAGTGTCGGAGACATAATTAGCATTTCTGACCTAGCATTACAGATATGAAGAGAAATTGAAAGGGAGAGAACTTCTGCATGTCAACTGAAAGAGTGCATGCACTAAAAGCTGTTTCAGTCAACCAAACAAAATTGACAACGATTTTATGAGATTAAAGACAATAAAAGCAACATTAGGCCAAAATCTTTCAACTAAACTTCAGAAAGGTCTCCCAAACACTGATGGAACATTGCATTCATGCTTCTAGAATATATACTAATACAACACATGATGTATCATAATAATTCACACCTTCTGTATATTTGCCTATCTATACTATATTGGTGGCCATATACATTTTTAAAAACACATATTTGGATGGTATAAGATAATTTATGGGCATAGGGTAAAATCTAATACTGCTATTCTGCTGAAAATAGCATAGCATTAACATAGTAATGATGCCTATCAAGATACTGCTATTCCCATAGTACAGTGCCTTTCTTATCCATATCATAGAAGCTTCTTCTTGCAGTAGACAGAAACAAAAGCAGAGACAACTAAACAAAGTGCAGAGTATGGAGCACAGTGTTAAATGGTATGCCTCCATCAAACCCCTTCTCATGACTCAATGGCCTATATGGAAGAGAAAGCAGAAAGAGTATAAGGGCAGGATATCGGCTAGGAAAAAGGCTTTTCCAGACACTATAGGGTTGAGGCACATATGCACTCACAGAGTCGGTGAATAACACCAATAGGTCTTTCATAGGTTCAAACCTAGCAGAGTCCATGTTCTAAGATGAGAAGTGTAAATTGTGTTCCTATCTTAATTAAGAAGCTTCCCCCAACTGATATTTCTACCAAAGGCGAAGGCAAAGGGAGTTTTCTCTGAATGACTTTTACTGGGTATAGCAAGCATACTCCAGGGTAACTTCCAGACCAGCACATAGTTATCTAATACAAAATGAACTTGATGGTATTTCTTTGGGTGTTTTGTTTCTTACTTCTTATTTTGGACTTTTATTTTCTTTGTAGCCTATTGGTTTTTTGCTTAAATCTTTTGGTGTGTGTGTGTGTGTGTGTGTGTGTGTGTGTGTGTGTGTGTATGCATGTCTGTGCTTGTGTGTGTATTTTTGTTTCTTGAAAGAGGTAAAAAGGATCTGGGAGAATTGTGAGAAGAAAAAATATGATAAAAATATATTGTATAATTTTTTTAATAAAAATGTTAGAAATAGATGAACTCATAACAGATAATTGTAAGATGAATATGTTCAACAAACAAAACCAGCACTTTTTTCAGACAGTATATTAAAAATCATATGAATAAACATTTCTTCAAAACAAGTTTAAAGTTGATAAATTTAAAACTCATAGGATATCAAGTGGAGTGATAGGGTTGTTATCCCACAGTTAAAAGTTCTAACCCAGAATTATTCTTGTCTGAAGGAACTGCGGGAACAAAAATGGAGAAGAGCCTGAGAGAAAGGAGGTCCAATGATAGGCCCAAATTGGGATCCAGCTCAAGGGGACGCCCAAGGGCCTGACACTGTTACTGATACTGTGGTGTGTTTGCACACAGAAGTCTATCATGGTTGCCATCCAAGAGGTCCAACAAGCAGCTGAAAGAGTCAGATGCAGACACTAGCACCCATCCACTGAACAGAAGCTGGGGATCCCTGTAGTTGAATTAGGGGAAATCTGGAAGAAGCTGAGGAGGAAGGCTACCCCATGGAAGACCAGCAGTTCCAGCTGACCTGCACCTTGGAGATCTCTCAGACACTGGGCCACCAAACAGGCAGCATACACCAGCTGTTATGAGACCCACAATACATATTCAACAGAGCACTGCCTGGTCTGACCTCAGAGAGAGAAGATGCATCTAACCCTGGAGAGACTTGAGGCCCCAGGGAGTGCAGAGGCCTGATGGGTAGGAGTCAAAGGGTGGGGACATCCTCTTGGACACCAGAGATGAGAGGAAGTATGGGATGGGGAGCAATCTGGGGCTGACTGGTGGGGGGGGTAACCATGAGGGGGATGAAGATTGGACTGTGAAAAAGGATTAAAGAAAAAATTACTCATGGGAAACATGTTACCTTTCAGCAGCAAATCTTACTTGTTGAAATCTTCATTCAAAGTTGAAGACCATATTGGAACTCCATTACCCTTTTCGTGAGGTGTTCATCTTCCTGCTATGAAAAGAATTACTTGCTTTAAACTTTACCTGAATGTTAACATCTATAATTTTGTAAAGTTTTATATACTTTGAGAATGCATTGTTCAAGATTCTTTATTATATAGAGGACTAGAAACAGAGGATTGTAATTTATACTTTTATAATCGCTTTATTCTTTGTGAAGTTGCACCTATGTAAGCAATGAAACAGTCATACCCATACCCCCTCCTGCAGGTTGCGGAGATATTCCCTACACATTGCTCTTCTGACTTAATGTTTTCTTCCTCGTTTCCTTTTTTTTTTTTTTTTTAGTGGATAACCCTTTAAGTCCAGTTTATATTTGGTGTATTTACACATGGGATCATGAGGACCCTATCAGTGGCCACACCCTCAGAAACTAATGATTCTTAATCCTCTACAACCTATCCTCTGCTCATAACTTCTCAGTAAGAAGGCCTAGAGAACCCTTTTCTCCTGTATTCTGGGATAGGGTTTGTTTGGCATTGAGCCAATAGCCAAATTTGCTATGTTATTTTGTTGTTTTTGTTTTGTTTTGTTTTTGGTTTGGTTTTGGTTTGGTTTGTTTTTTTTGGCATGACAGTCCCAATGTGTCTAGAAAATAGTGTTTCATATTACATCAACTCATGAACCTGCTCTTACAGTCTTTTTTCACTCTTTTCATTAATATTTCTTGATATTTGGGGACAAGAGGGTAATAAAGATAAGTCATTTAAAGCTGAGCATTTATAGCCTCCTATTCTCAATAATTTGGCCTACTTTTTGGGTCTTTGTTATCAATTGCTGCCATTTACAAAAACATGCATTTCTCACCTAAAGTGAGAGTATCCCAGGCATGTGAATATAAATATAAATATTTAAAAAGCAATTAAACAATATGAGTACTGAGAAAAAAATATTAGGTCCTACTCTAGGGGCTATAACTATCATAGGGGTTATAAACTTGAGCTTTGGACCAGGATTATATGCCCAATATATAATTCTCCGAAGAAGCAAAGTTAGTAATTCTCCAGTAGCTTAGAATATGTCTAACATGAGTTCAGTAGCATGTGTTTATTTCTCCTCCTCAAAGACTTTCCCCATACTCCATGTATGCATGCATTCTGCATTCAAAGTTGAAGACTATATCGGAACTCCATTACCCTTTTCATGAGGTGTCCATCTTCCTGCTATGAGAAGAATTACTTGCTTTAACCCTTATCTGCATGTTAACTTCTACATAGTTAATTATTTATTTATTTAAATTTCATTTGCAAATATTTTACTGAGATTTTTTTTTACATCTAAGTTTGTCATGTTGCACATCCATACCCAACTGTTGGACATGAATTGTTACAGTGAGTTCCTTTGGGGACTCTTCCCAGTATTATGTGAAAGGTTTATCCATAGAGTGATAGCAAGAATATAGCAGGATTTCCTGTATTTCAACCATTTTCCTATTCATGCTCAAAAGTTAGTATTAAAATTCTCTTTGTGAACAAAATCAGCCACTGACAAAATAAAATGGATGAAATGATTGTTTCACTTTAAGATAAATAATGCAGACTCAAAATAAGTGCCAAATTTTCTGCTATATGCAGAATCTTGATTTTTAAAGAGGCAGGCAAATAGAAAGGGAATGTTAAGAAAAGGACAGGAATTGGACAGGGAATGAAGTACAAGAGAGAGTGGCATTGGATGTTTGTGATCAAAGAAAAGTATACACATTGTAAAGCTGTCATAATGACATTATATTATTTTATATTAGTAATGCTCATTAAGAAAAGGTATTACCCTATCAGCAGAGAATATAAATACAAAGTGGCTACTTCTTGTTCTCATGCATGATTTCCAGTGGAAGGATAAGAATGTTAATATAACCATTAAAACTTCAACCCAAAATGTGATCTGTTTACACGATGTGCAGGGATAAAGATAGAGCCACCCAATTACTGCCTCAAATAGGAACCATCCCATGGGAAAGATCCAATCCCTGACACTTAACAATGCTCTGTTATGCTTGCAGACAGGAACATACCATAACTTTCAGAGGGAAAGGCTTCTCCCATTAGCCAATGGAAAGAGATTCAGAGACTCACAGCCAAACATTAGATTAGTTCAGGGAATATGATGGAGGAGTTGGGAGAAAGATTGAGGGACCCGAAGAGGACAGGGACTCCACAGGAAGACAGAATCAACTAACCTAGACCCTTGGATGTGCCCAGAGACTGAACCACAAACCAAAGAGTGAGCATGGACTGGACCTCAGACCCTTATACATGTGTGGGAGATGAGCAGCTTGGGCATCATGCAGGTACCACAAAAACTGGAGCAGAGACTGTCCCTGAGCCTGCTGCCTGCCTGCATGTGGATCAAGCTCCCCTAAACAGACTGCCTTGTCTGGCCTCAGAGGAAGAGGATATACATTGTCCTTTAGTCTGTGTGGGGTTGGAAGATAAGAGGTAGTGGGTGACACCCAGAAAGTGGCTTCCCCTTCTCTTTTGAGAAGGAGAGGATTGAATAGGGGGATGACCTATGACAGGGTATTGGGAGGGCAGGGGAAGCTGATATTGAGATATAAAGTGAATAAGAAATAAATTTCAAAATGAAAACAGAATACATATTACTTTTAGACCTGATTATTACTTTCATCTGCTGTTTCTCTTTTTATTAACCAGCATATCACTCTTCTTCTAACAGTTAATCCCTAACATTATGAAAGGAATTGACATCACTAAAATGTTCAAACATGTGAGTAGAACACAAACAGATCTACCATAAAATGTTGCAAAACAAATCTTAACCAGAGTAACAATAGCACATATGTACCGGTATTTTCTGTTATACTTGCCCCTCTCTCTAGCTGTAGTTATGGTTGTGTGCTCCAAACACAGATAGATAGATAGATAGATAGATAGATAGATAGATAGATAGATAGATGATAGATAGATAGATAGATGATAGATAGATAGATAGATAGATAGATAGATAGATAGATAGATGATAGATAGATAGATAGATAGATGATAGATAGATAGATAGATGATAGATAGATAGATAGATAGATAGATAGATAGATAGATAGATGATAGATAGATAGATAGATAGATGATAGATAGATAGATAGATGATAGATAGATAGATAGATAGATAGATAGATAGATGATAGATAGATAGATAGATAGATGATAGATAGATAGATACATAGATAGATAGATAGATAGATGATAGATAGATAGATAGATAGATAGATAGATGATAGATAGATAGATAGATGATAGATAGATAGATAGATAGATAGATAGATAGATAGATAGATAGATGATAGATAGATAGATAGATAGATAGATAGATGATAGATAGATAGATGATAGATAGATAGATAGTTAGATAGATAGATGGATAGATAGATAGATAGATGGATAGATAGATGGATAGATAGATAGATAGATGATAGATAGATAGATAGATGATAGATAGATAGATAGATGATAGATAGATAGATAGATAGATAGATAGATAGATAGATGATAGATAGATAGATAGATAGATAGATAGATGATAGATAGATAGATAGATAGATGATAGATAGATAGATAGATGATAGATAGATAGATAGATAGATAGATAGATAGATAGATGATAGATAGATAGATAGATAGATAGATGATAGATAGATAGATGATTGATAGATAGATAGATAGATAGATAGATAGATAGATAGATAGATAGATGATAGATAGATAGATAGATAGATAGATAGATAGATAGATAGTAGATAGATAGATAGATAGATAGATAGATAGATGATAGATAGATAGATAGATAGATAGATGATAGATAGATAGATAGATCGATAGATAGATAGATGATAGATAGATAGATAGATAGATAATAGATAGATGATAGATAGATAGATAGATAGATAGATAGATAGATAGATAGATAGATAGATAGATAGATAGATAGATAGATATGATAGATATATGACAGATAGACTGACACTTTACACATAATATTTTAAAAGATCACCTTCCTCCATTTAAATTTGTTTTTATATAACACAAAGCCATAAAAATTCATAGAAGGAGTAGTATACTCACTCTCTGTAGCTGTATCCGACAACTCTGGCGAGGACAAAAAGGAGGTGTATGAATTTTAAGGAGGTAAACTTGCCAAGACAATGTCATTAGTCCTCATTAATGTTTCAGAGTTATAGGAGATAACTTTGATTCACCATACATTCTTCCTAGAGCAAATTATTCATATTAAACTCTATTATAATAGGAGGTCTTCCTTAACCTTCAAAATTTCTTATACAGTCCCATGTTTTTCCCAGAGTATTTTCTAAATAATTTCATTATATAATAATCAAATTTATATGTGTGATGTTTAGTTGGGGAAATGTACTATCTAATAAAAAATAATATTTGAAACATTTTTCATGCTGATAATCTAATAGTTTGATATATATGTGCATATGTGTCACATGAGATGTAATTTAGGTTTAGCACATCCTGCTCCTCAAATGTAATTTTTATAATATCCAAAGTATTTTTCTACCTTTTTGAGAAATACAATAAAATATTATTATTGGATCAACCCACTGTGCAATTTAACATCAGAACCTTTTTACTCATATGTAACTTTTACTTCAGAGAAGTAATTTATTTCAGAGAACTTCCCTCCTGAGGAGTATTATTTCAAAAATGTATCTAGTCATGCTTACTTACCATATTGTTATAAGAATAATAATAACCCCAAATGTTCAAGACTAATGAAATATTTTCCTTTTTAAATTTTAATGTGTATCTAGTAGACTATCTTAGTTCTACTGACCCATGGTGATGGGAGTTCTTTCCATCTTCTAATAATTTCCTTAATTTATTTCTTTAAAGTTTTGAAGTATTTATCATCCATATCTTTCACTTGCATATGTAGTTATTCAAAAATCTTCTATATTATTTGAAACTAGTATAAGGCTGTTGCTTCCCTTATTTCTTTCTTAATCCATTTGTCATTTTAATACAGGTTCTCTTTCTCTCTCTCTCTCTCTCTGGTGTTCCTTGTATTCCGGCACTTTACTTCAAATGTCTCAAACATTTTTACATAGGCACTTAGGCAATGAGCTTTCCTCTTAGCACTATTTTTATTCTGTCCATAAGTTTGAGTGTAGTGTGGGCTTACTTTGATGAATTCTAGAGAGACTTTAATCTTTCCTATTTATGTTCTGACCCTGTTTTCATTCAGTAGAGAGTTGTTCAGCTTCCCTGTGTTTGTAACCATTCTATTGTTTCTGTTGTTCCTGATATCCAAGTTGAATCCATGATTGTCTGATAGGATTCAGGGAGTAATTTCAATTATCTTATATGTTTTGAGATTTGCCTTATACCCAAGTATGTGGTTAACTTCAGAGAACATTCCATGAGGCCCTGAAGAAACCGTATGTTATTTTATGTTTGGATGAAATTTTCTTTAAGTATTTGCTAGGTTCATTTGCTTTATAAAAAACTTTTAGGCTCAGCATTTCTGTTTCCTTTTTGTCTGGATGACATATCAATATGTGAGAGTGATGTACTAACTAATGTCAGTATGTGAGGGGCAATATGTTGTTTAATCTGTAACAGTGTTTTGTAGGTTTGTTTGTTTTGGCTGGGGTCCATGGTTGTTAAGTATTGAGATGTCATCTTGGCAAGGTTTTCCTTTGCTGAGTGTGTAGTGCCCATCCCCATCACTTTTTGTTGATTATGGTTTGAATTCTATTTTGTTAGATAATAAAAATATTACACATGCTTGCTTTCTTCTTAGGTTCATTTGCTGAGAATATCATTTTCAACCCTTTACCCTGAGGTAATGGCTATCTTAGATGTTGAGGTGTGGTTCTGAAATGCTGGAGAACAGTGGATCCTGCTTTTACATCTATTCTATTAGTCTCTGTCTTTTATTTGGGAAATTAAGTCCATTGACATTAAGTCATATTAATATCTAATGGTTGTTAATTCCTGTTATTTTGGTGTTGTTTGTGGTAATTACAGTGATGTTGGTGCTGGTGGTGTGTGTGTGTATGTATGTGTATATGTGTGTGTGTGTGTGTGTGTGTGTGTGTGTGTGTGTGTGTGAGTGCTTCCTTTCCTATCATTTTGCTGTTGTGAGATTATTTCCTGTATTTTCATGTCATTAACATTCTTGGTGTTTGTCCTCTAGGACTTTTTTTAGGACTGGCTTTGTCAATAGATATTATTTAAATATGACTGTATCGTGTAATATTTTGTGTTTTCAATTTGTGGTAATTGAAAGTTTTTCTGAGCATGGTAATCTTGGCTGGTGTCTGTTGTCTGTCAGTGTCTGTGCTATCACTGTTCAAACACTTCTGGCTTTTAGAGTTTCCATTATGAAATCGGGTGGAATTCTACTGTCTGCCATTTTATGTTAGTTGTTCTTTTTTACACTTGCAGTTTTTAATACTTTTCCTTGGGGTTTTGATAATTACATGCAAGGGGACTTTCTTTTCAATTTCAATATGCATTTGTAATTGAGTTCTGTATGATTCTTGTACCTTTATAGGCATATCCTTCTTTAGGTTAGGAAGTTTTTCTTCTTTATGTTTTTGTTGAAAATATTTTCTGGAGCTCTGACCTGAAATTCTTCTCCTTTAGCTATTCCTATTATTCTTAGGTTTTGTCTCTTCATGGTGTTACTGATTTTCTGGTTGTTTTGTGTCAAAATTTTTATAAACTTAGTATTTTCTTTGACTGGTATGTCATCCACTTCTTTTGTCATATCTTCAGTACCTGAGATTCTTTTTTCCGTCTCTTTTATTGTGCCTCTGAAGCCTGCCTATAGGTCATATTCCCATTCCTAAATTTTTATTTCCCGAATTCCCATTGATTTATTTTCTTTATTGCTATTGTTTCCATTTTCATGTCTAGAACACAGATTTTTCTGTTGTTGCTTTTGTTGTTTTTGTTTATTTGTTTCCTTCAACTGTTTGCATACTCTTGGCTTTCTTTAAGGAATTGCATCATCTTCATATAGTTGGTTTTAAGATCTTTTTCATGTGTTTCAGCTATGTTGCACTACTAAGTGCCTACTGTGGCAGGATAGCTGATTTCTAATGGAGACACATTGCCCTAGTTGTTATTGACCGTGTTCTAATGCTAGTGTCTAGGCATCGTTTTGTAATTGTAGATATAGGTTCTGATGTCTGGATTTGTCTTTGCAGGATGAGACTTTGTTTCTATTTCCTCTATGTATTTTTGGAGAATGTTATTGTTGTGTTTCATATTTAACTGTCCTGCTCCTCTGGTGTATTCATGCTGTGTGCATGCTTCTGTTGGAATAGGTGTGTACTAGGGGGAAGGAATGCTGCAGCTGGTATTTTCTTGCAATGCTAGGGAGCTTGAATACAGTAATGAGTTGGGGAGGGCAAAATTTTCGGAGAGGATGGTCTTGGGGATTCACAGGAGAGGAGGACAGATTGGAGAAGGAGGCTGGAACTGGTATTCTGTTCAGAGCTAGGGATAAGACTGAAGGATTGACTCTGAGAAACAGAAAGATAGGGAAGATGGTTTATGGACAGCCTAACTGTTTTTCTAGTTTAATACTTTCAGAATAATTCTCACATCTTTATCACTATAAAAATAAATAATTGATTTGGTTTCATTAAGAAGTTATACTCCAAATAGCATACAATAGAAGAAATAAAACCACTGAATTAATCAATATCAACATAAAATTATGAGAAGAAAACTCCTCCAGTTCTATTCATAAAATTTCTGTACATAAAGGACATCATCTGGTAGAGCAAACTGACAGAATACCTACTGATATAGTCAACCTCATTATCAGTGTAGAGTTACAATATCCCCCAAAGTCATATGGACATGCACATATTTTATAAAGTATACTTCTAATAATATAAATAATAGCTGATTAGAGCAAGGGTTTTTAATGAAGCCCTTAATCTTACTCAAGCTATAAAATTGAACTAGTATTTAGAAAACTGCATTTCATCATCATACCTACTGGCATTCTATTGCATGAGATTTCAGGGCATTTACACTATAAAAATCCCCTCCATTATACTCTTGAAAAACATGTATTCATAACCCTGTTAACTATACCATTCTTAAAAGTAAAAGTATAAAGTCTCTTAACATTCATAGATATTTGAGTGTATATATGAATCATTAAAATATTATTTAGCAAGGGAAGCAATTGTACATGGTGCAGTTTACCAGTTTTAATTGTCTCTTGCTAAAATACACAAAAATTACCAAAAATAAGTAAAAACAGCTCTCATACAAAATATCCTAAATGTTCTTTATCTGATTTTTTACTTTCCACACATTTCACTTCCATCTAGACATTTTTTAACCTAAAATAGAAATGTATTTTTAAAATTGTTTTTCTCCAACATAACTAGATTCTTGAATATTTATGTGTTTGAAAAACATACAAATATGTGGGAACTATAGGATTATAGAGGAAAGAGGGGGAAGAGGGGAGCCCACATCTGGCCAGAGTTCCTCCTATGCTCTAGGCAGGCGAATGTGGGAGGGCTGCTAGATGCTTTCCACTTGGCCATGGGTGGGCATCTAAGCCACTGACCCCACTGGATGGGAGGTGGACAGAGGCAAGCCCCGATACCAGGGGCCCCTGGGCCCCCGGGGTTACAGGAGAGAGGGCAGAGGGAGAGAGGTTCCTGCAGGTAAGAGTCCTTAGTCCAGGCCTTGAATGGAGCACAGGATGGCCTTCTATTGGGAGATTAGAAAGGGCTCATTCAGAGAAAGCCTATCCCATTGTCCAAGTGCATCAGGCCTTGATGAACAGAGAGAGTATATGATTTTAGAGCCTTATTGGAGAAAGGCAGGAAGAAAGGGAGAAGGTACAAAGAGAGAGAGAGAGAGAGACGGATCATGGCCAAGAAGAGAGAAGGTGGAAAGGGAGAGAGAGAAGAATGGCTAGAGAGTAAGAAAGAGAGAGTAAGAGAGAGAGAAAGAGAATGAGAGGAGAGTAAGAGGAGAGGAGAGAGTAAGAGAGCAATGTGGGGCCAAGAAGCCCCTCTTATGGTGGGATGTTATCTATGGTGTTGCTAGGTAACTGGGAGGAGATTAGCCTGAAGGTCAGAAGCTTGGGACATTGTCTATGTGACTACTAGCCACACTTCTCTGGTGGGGGCCATGGGGGCTGTAACTTCAACAGGAGCCAGAGTTCCAGGAGATATGAGGCAACGTCTACTTTGCCATGTAGGTGAATTATCACCACTCCGGGGTTCAGACCTCAGCTTGACTGGAGACCAGACTGATTGTGTATAGCCCAATGCCCCACACAAATATTTATGGGAAAAGTACAATTATAGCAAATGTCATGACAACACAATATGTGATTTCATCCAACTTTGATAGATTATTTTATTTATTTAAATTTCAAATATTGTCCCCCTTTCCAGTCTCCCCTCTACAACACCCCTATCCTATTCCCCTTCCCCTTTGCCCCTAAGAGAGTACTTTCCCATCCATCCACCCATTCCTGCCTCATCCCTCTAGCATCCCCCTTTGCTGGGGCAGCAAGTCTCAACAGGACCAAATGGCTTCCCTTCCACTGATGCCAGATAAAGCAATCCTCTGCTACATAAATAGTGGGCTGAAAACATGGTACCTAAGACTCCCCTTTATCCACTGAGTTGGAGTCTGGTAGCTTCACACAGCCAGACACCCACCCAGGGTGAGTGGAAAGCATGCCTCAGTCCTTCCATGTCTGCTCGCCCAGAGCACCAGAATTCTGGCTGGATGAGGGTTTTTTTCCCACTCCCTCTTTCCTCCACACCCACTGCCCTGTAAAAAAGTTCATTTGTGATGGGCGAAATGTGGGGGAAAAAGTGATGTGGGGTTAATAATAAGAAAAACACACTACCTACTTATGAAGATTTATGTTCCTAGGTGATAAATAAAAGTAATCCTCTAATAGGGCATGTGTCTTGTAGCTTCTGAACAATGTCCTATGAATGGTAGAAAGTAAGCTCATATTCAATAAGTTTTAAATACCAACTCCTTTATTCTTTGACTGTCTCTGAACCTGATTAAATCACAGCCCAAATAAATGCACTTATGCATGTATATGTTTAATGATGATAGAGTTCAAGCACCGCACTGAATATATTTTATATATTTGTAAAAATGTATGTATGTGTGAATATATATTCACACATAGCCATATATGTATTTTCTATCTATATATGTATATATTTACACATATATATTATAATATATAAGTATTATAATATATAAATATCTATACAGTATATAAATATCTATATAGTATATAAGTATCTTCACAAACATGTGCATAGATATTTTACATGTGTCAATATAAACTATGAATATTATATATATATATAAATGCTAATTTTAAACACATATGTACTTTAGGTTCCTAAAAATAACTAATTTTTATATTCTAACAAGATATAAATCTTACACATCATCAAAATATTCTCATTTTTATGGAATTTCTATAAGGAGCATGTTAATCAAAACATTTTTTATTTGTGAAATTTAAGAAATTTCTTTCCAGGGCACAGGGTCAGCAGACACTCGCCAGCTACCCACAACACCCGCCACAGGATCTTAAGACTTCTGGAGAGTGGAACACAGCTTCTGCTCCAATCCAATTGCGCGCGGGACCTGAGACTGCATTAGTTAGGGAAGCAGAAACTGGCCTGAGTAGGGCCACAGGCCTCATCCAGCCAGATCAGCACCAGGGGAGCTAGAGCACAGGGTCGGCTGATACCTGCCAGCTACCCACGACCCCCTCCACAGGATTTTGAGACTGCTGGTGAGTGGAACACAGCTTCTGCTCCAGTCCAATCACGCGGGACCTGAGACTGCTCTGGTTGGGGAGGCAGAAATCCGGCCTACATAGGGCCACAAGCCTCTTCCGGACAGAAAAGCACCTGGGAAACTAGGGCTCAGGGTCAGCAGACACTCGCCAGCTACCCACATCACCCGCCACAGGATCTTAAGACTTCTGGTGAGTGGAACACAGCTTCTGCTCCAATCCAATTGCGCGCGGGACCTGAGACTGCATAAGTTAGGGAAGCAGAAAACCGGCCTGAGTAGGACCACAGGCCTCTTCCGGCTGGACCAGCACCAGGGTACCATCAGCTACCCACGACCCCCGCAGCAGGATTTAGAGAAAGGATGGACCATTTAGAGACTGCCACACCTGGGAATCCATCCCATAATCAGCCTCCAAACGCTGACACCATTGCATATGCCAGCAATATTTTGCTGACAGGACCCTGATATAGCTGTGTCTTGGGAGGCTATGCCGGTGCCTGTCAAACACATAAGTGGATGCTCACAGTCAGCTATTGGATGGAACACACGGCCCCCAATGGAGGAGCTAGAGAAAGTACCCAAGGAGCCTAAGGGGTCTGCAACCTTATAGGTGGGACAACAATATGAACTAACCAGTACACCCTGAGCTCATGGCTCTAGCTGCATATGTAGCAGAAGATGGCTTAGTCGGACATCATTGGGAAGAGAGACCCCTTTGTCTTGCAAATTTATATGCCTCAATACAGGGGAATGCCAGGGTCAAGAATTGGGAGTGGGTGGATAGCAGAGTGGGGGAGTATGGGGAACTTTTGGGGTAGCATTTGAAATGTAGGAGTAGGGCCACAGGCCTCATCCAGCCGGAACAGCACCGGTGTAGCTAGAGCGCAGGGTCAGCTGACACCCACCAGCTACCCACGACCCCCGCCACAGGATTTTGATACTGCTGGTGAGTGGAACACAGCTTCTGCTCCAATCTTTAAACAGTGACAACGACAACAACTAACCCCAGAGATTACCAGATGGCGAAAGGTAAACGTAATAATCTTACTAACAGAAACCAAGACCACTCACCATCATCAGAACCCAGCACTCCCACTTTGCCCAGTCCAGGGCACCCCAACACACCGGAAAAGCTAGACACGGATCTAAAAGCATATCTCCTAATGATGATAGAGGACTTCAGGAATGACTTTAATAACACACTTAAAGAAATACAAAGGAACGCTGGAAAACAGGTAGAAGACAATAAAGAGGAAGCACAAAAATCCCTTAAAGAATTGCAGGAGAACACTGCTAAAGAGTTACAAATCCTTAAAGAAAAACAGGATAACATAATCAAAGAGGTAGAAGTCCTTAATGAAAAACAGGAAAACACATCCAAACAGATGATGGAAATGAACAAAACCATACTAGACCTAAAAAGGGAAGTAGACACAATAAAGAAAACCCAAAATGAGGCAACACTGGAGATAGAATCCCTAGGAAAGAAATCTGGAAACATAGATACCAGCATCAGCAACAGAATACAAGAGATGGAAGAGAGAATCTCAGGTGCAGAAGATTCCATAGAGAACATCGGCACAACAATCAAGGAAAATGTAAAATGCAAAAAGATCCTAACTCAAAACATCCAAGAAATACAGGACACAATGAGAAGACCAAACCTACGGATAATAGGAGTGGATGAGAATGAAGATTTTCAACTCAAAGGACCAGCAAACATCTTCAACAAAATTATAGAAGAAAACTTCCCAAATCTAAAGAAAGAGATGCCCATGAACATACAAGAAGCCTACAGAACTCCAAATAGACTGGACCAGAAAAGAAATACCTCCTGACACATAATAATCAGAACAACAAATGCTCTAAATAAAGATAGAATACTAAAAGCAGTAAGAGAAAAAGGCCAAGTAACATATAAAGGCAAGCCTATCAGAATTACACCAGATTTTTCACCAGAGACTATGAGAGCCAGAAGATCCTGGACGGATGTTATACAGACACTAAAAGAACACAAATTCCAGCCCAGGCTACTATACCCAGCCAAACTCTCAATTAACATAGATGGAGAAACCAAAGTATTCCACGACAAAACCAAATTCACGAATTATCTCTCCACGAATCCAGCCCTTCAAAGGATAATAACAGAAAAAAACCAATACAAGGACAGGAACCACGCCCTAGAAACAACAAGAAGGTAATCCCTCAACAAACCTAAAAGAAGACAGCCACAAGAACAGAATGCCAACTTTAACAACAAAAATAACAGGAAACAACAATTACTTTTCCTTAATATCTCTTAATATCAATGGACTCAACTCCCCGATAAAAAGACATAGACTAACAAACTGGCTACACAAACAAGACCCAACATTTTGCTGCTTACAGGAAACTCATCTCAGAGAAAAAGATAGACACTACCTCAGAATGAAAGGCTGGAAAACAATTTTCCAAGCAAATGGTATGAAGAAACAAGCTGGAGTAGCCATTCTAATATCTGATAAGATTGACTTCCAACCCAAAGTCATCAAAAAAGACAGGGAGGGACACTTCATACTCATCAAAGGTAAAATCCTCCAAGAGGAACTATCAATCCTGAATATCTATGCTCCAAATACAAAGGCAGCCACATTCATTAAAGAAACTTTAGTAAATCTCAAAGCACACATTGCACCTCATACAATAATAGTGGGAGACTTCAACACACCACTTTCACCAATGGACAGATCATGGAAACAGAAACTAAACAGGGACACAGTGAAACTAACAGAAATTATGAATCAAATGGATCTGACAGATATCTACAGAACATTCTATCCTAAAACAAAAGGACATACCTTCTTCTCAGCACCTCATGGTACCTTCTCCAAAATTGACCACATAATTGGTCACAAAACAGGCCTCAACAGATACAAAAATATTGAAATTGTCCCATGCATCCTATCAGATCACCATGGACTAAGGCTGATCTTCAATAACAAAATAAATAATAGAAAGCCAACCTTCACGTGGAAACTGAACAACACTCTTCTCAATGATACCTTGGTCAAGGAAGGAATAAAGAAAGAAATTAAGGACTTTTTAGAGTTCAATGAAAATGAAGCCACAACATACCCAAACTTATGGGACGCAATGAAAGCATTTCTAAGAGGAAAACTCATAGCTCTGAGTGCCTCCAAAAGGAAACTAGAGAGAGCACACATTAGCAGCTTGACAACATACCTAAAAGCACTAGAACAAAAGGAAGCAAATTCGCCCAAGAGGAGTAGACGGCAGGAAATAATCAAACTCAGGGGCGAAATCAACCAAGTGGAAACAAGAAAAACTATTCAAAGAATCAACCAATCAAGGAGCTGGTTCTTTGAGAAAATCAACAAGATAGATAAACCCTTAGCCAGACTCACTACAGGGCACAGGGAAAGCATCCTAATTAACAAAATCAGAAATGAAAAAGGAGACATAACAACAGATCCTGAAGACATCCAAAACACCATCAGATCCTTCTACCAAAGGCTATACTCAACAAAACTGGAGAACCTGGATGAAATGGAGAAGTTCCTAGACAGATACCAGGTACCAAAGTTGAATCAAGATCAGGTTAATGATCTAAACAGCCCTATATCCCCCAAAGAAATAGAAGCAGTCATTAATATTCTCCCAACTAAAAAAAGCCCAGGACCAGATGGGTTTAGTGCAGAGTTCTATCAGACCTTCAAAGAAGATCTAATCCCAGTTCTTCACAAACTATTCCACAAAATAGAAACAGAAGGTACTTTACCCAACTCATTCTATGAAGCCACAATTACTCTGATACCTAAACCACAAAAAGACCCAAGAAAGATAGAAAACTTCAGACCAATATCCCTTATGAATATTGATGCAAAAATCCTCAATAAAGTTCTTGCTAACCGAATCCAAGAACACATCAAAACAATCATCCATCCTGACCAAGTAGGTTTCATCCCAGGGATGCAGGGATGGTTCACTATACGGAAATCCATCAACGTAATCCAGTATATAAACAAACTCAATGACAAAAACCACATGGTCATCTCGTTAGATGCGGAAAAAGCATTTGACAAAATCCAACACCCATTCATGATAAAAGTCTTGGAAAGATCAGGAATTCAAGGCCCATACCTAAACATGATAAAAGCAATCTACAGCAAACCAGTAGCCAACATCAAAGTAAATGGTGAGAAGCTTGAAGCAATCCCTCTAAAATCAGGGACTAGACAAGGCTGTCCACTTTCTCCATACCTATTCAAAATTGTACTTGAAGTCCTACCCAGAGCAATTCCACAACAAAAGGAGATCAAAGGGATACAAATTGGAAAAGATGAAGTCAAAATATCACTCTTTGCAGATGATATGATAGTATATATAAGTGACCCTAAAAATACCACCAGAGAACTCCTAAGCCTGATAAACAGCTTCGGTGAAGTAGCTGGATATAAAATTAACTCAAACAAATCAATGGCCTTTCTCTACACAAAGAATAAACAGGCTGAGAAAGAAATTAGGGAAACAACACCCTTCTCAATAGTCACAAATAATATAAAATATCTTGGCGTGACTCTAACTAAGGAAGTGAAAGATCTGTATAATAAGAACTTCAAGTCTCTGAAGAAAGAAATTATAGAAGATCTCAGAAGATGGAAAGATCTCCCATGCTCATGGATTGGCAGGATCAACATTGTAAAAATGGCTATCTTGCCAAAAGCAATCTACAGATTCAATGCAATCCCCATCAAAATTCCAAATCAATTCTTCAACGAATTAGAAAGTGCAATCTGCAAATTCATCTGGAATAACAAAAAACCTAGGATAGCAAAAACTCTTCTCAAGGATAAAAGAACCTCTGGTGGAATCACCATGCCGCACCTAAAGCTCTACTACAGAGCAATTGTGATAAAAACTGCATGGTACTGGTATAGTGACAGACAAATAGACCAATGGAATAGAATTGAAGACCCAGAAATGAACCCACACACCTACAGTCACTTGATCTTCGACAAGGGAGCTAAAAACATCCAGTGGAAGAAAGACAGCATTTTCAACAAATGGTGCTGGCACAACTGGTTGTTAACATGTAGAAGAATGCGAATCGATCCATTCCTATCTCCTTGTACTAAGGTCAAGTCTAAGTGGATCAAGGAACTTCACATAAAACCAGAGACACTGAAACTTATAGAGGAGAAAGTGGGGAAAAGCCTTGAAGATATGGGCACAGGGGAAAAATTCCTGAATAGAACAGTAATGGCTTGTGCTGTAAGATCGAGAATTGACAAGTGGGACCTCATGAAACTACAAAGCTTCTGCAAGGCTAAAGACACCATCAATAAGACAAAAAAACCACCAACAGATTGGGAAAGGATCTTCACCTATCCTAAATCAGATAAGGGACTAATATCCAATATATATAAAGAACTCAAGAAGGTGGTCTCCAGAAAGTCAAATAACCCCATTAAAAAATGGGGCTCAGAACTGAACAAAGAATTCTCACCTGAGGAATACCAAATGGCAGAGAAGCACCTGAAAAAAATGTTCAACATCCTTAATCATCAGGGAAATGCAAATCAAAACAACCCTGAGATTCCACCTCACACCAGTCAGAATGGCTAAGATCAAAAATTCATGTGACAGCAGATGCTGGCGAGGATGTGGAGAAAGAGGAACACTTCTCCATTGTTGGTGGGATTGCAAGCTTGTACAACCACTCTGGAAATCAGTCTGGCGGTTCCTCAGAAAATTGGACATAGTACTACCGGAGGATCCAGCAATACCTCTCCTGGGCATATATCCAGAAGATGTCCCAACCGGTAAAAAGGACACATGCTCCACTATGTTCATAGCAGCCCTATTTATAATAGCCAGAAGCTGGAAAGAACCCAGATGTCCCTCAACAGAGGAATGGATACAGAAATTATGGTACATTTACACAATGGAGTACTACTCAGCTATTAAAAAGAATGAATTTATGAAATTCCTAGCCAAATGGATGGACCTGGAGGGCATCATCTTGAGTGAAGTAACACAATCACAAAAGAACTCACACAATATGTATTCACTGATAAGTGGATATTAGCCCAAAACTTAAGATACCCAAGATATAAGATACAATTTGCTAAACGCATGAAACTCAAGAAGAATGAAGACCAAAGTGTGGACACTGTGCACCTTCTTAGAATTGGGAACAAAACACCCAGGGAAGGAGTTACAGAGACAAAGTTTGTAGCTGTGATAAAAGGATGGACCATTTAGAGACTGCTGTATCCAGGGATCCATCCCATAATCAGCTTCTAAACGCTGACACCATTGCATACACTAGCAAGATTTTGCTGAAAGGACCCAAATATAGCTGTCTCTTGTGAGACGATGCCGGAGCCTAGCAAACACAGGAGTGGAAGTTCACAGTCAGCTATTGGATGTATCACAGGGCTCCCAATGGAGAAGCTAGAGAAAGTACCCAAGGAGCTAAAGGGATCTGCAACCCTATTGTTGGAACAACATGATGTACTAACCAGAACCCCGGAGCTCTTGTCTCTAGCTGCATATGTATCGAAAGATGTCCTAGTCGGCCATCAATGGAAAGAGAGGCCCATTGGACTTGCAAACTTTATATGCCCCAATATAGGGGAATGCCAGGGCCAAAAGAATGGGAATGGGTGGGTAGGGAAGTGGGGGGCGCTATGGGGGACTTTTGGGATAGCATTGGAAATGTAATTGAGGAAAATATGTAATAAAAATATCAAAAAAAAAAGAAATTCCTTTCCAGAATCCACTAACTGTGAAACAAATTATTAGCAGAGGCAGACGGTACTACTTTGCCTATATGTCCTTCTCTACTTGGGCAATAGAGTTTAACCACCTGGTAGCTTTGAAAGACCTAATTCCCACAGTGAGCTGCAGGCTAATAAAGAATGCCTCTCTAAAAGAGTTGACTGCAGCATGCCATCAAAGCCTGAACATTATGATACAATTGACAGTTTGCCTTCATTGGGGTGGAATATCATAGCTGGTAACATAGCAAGGCTTCGAGGTCCACATAAACAAGTGTAAACACATTTCCACTTGGCTTGCTTTGAGTGAGAATGGGAGCTTGATCTCACTAAAATTCTAGCTCATTATGGGCACTGCATTAATAATTGAGAAGTAACCGAGGGAGTGGCTGCTCCTTCCAGATGTACTATAAATACTTGATGTGTTGATGTTTCCTGTGTTTCCAGTCAGCGGTGCCACAGAAAAACTGAGTGGATTACACATCTCCATTAATGTGAACAGTGAAAACAGGTTCGTCAAATTCAAAAGGAAGTAAATTCAACAAATGTGGACTCTACATGTTAGAAGAGCTTTATTAAGAAGCAGAATGCATATTAGCATAGAAATACTTTTATTTGTTAGAATTTTAGGCAGTAACAATTTTCTGCATTATATATTTATGATGTGCAATTAAAATATGGGTGTAAAAAGTTTGAAATGTGATACTTTCTTATTTATAATAATTTTTAAAACCTATTTTGAAAGTAATTACATGAAGGAATTTTTTACCTTGTTTAATATAGGTGAAGGTATAAAGTAGAAATAAAATACATCCATAGATCTTTCATGGTCAGTATTATATTTGTATAGTATAGACAATAGCAAATGCCCAGTCATAATAATAAATGCTGCTTATACATTTATATCAGCTATTGAGCTTAAAAATCAGAAATAGCTTTGACTGGGTGCAGAAATTCATAAGAATTTATGACTGGGGATTATTTCTTTTAATTTCCCAGTCCATTCTAAATGATGCCCTAAATGGCACAAAATGGCACAAAAATTCATTGCCAGACTGAAAAGATCAGGCCTGAAATGCAGCTGTAAGCGAGCAAGAAGCTTGAAGAATATACAGGAGAGAGGAATGGAAAATTCCCCTCATTCTGAGGATTGTATGCTGTCCAAATTAGGAGAAAGGATGGAGAACCTGGAGTCGCACTAGTAATGAGATAGACAGAGAGGGCAAAGTATTGAATATAATTTAGCAGCTTTGGGCCGAGCGGTCTTGGTTTAGCAAGAGTTCTATCCAGCAATAACTAAGCCTTCATGCCAGCAACTAGCATTTCACATTGGGTACTTTTAGTGTCAATCTCCCAAAATCCATATTCCTCAAAATTTATAACCTTCATGATGTCATATCACTGTGTATAATAAAGCAATTAATATCTCATGTCATTTGTTTAAAAGTTTCTTTTTCCTTTGAACTACTTTAAATTTTACAGTATTTAATATTGTCTACTATATTTTCTTATCAAACTTTTAACAAAATATGCAATGTTATTCAGAACTCAGTCACATTCTCCTGTCAATATGATTTTCTATCTCCACTCATTCATTCTATGTATGAAACATTCAAACTTTCACATTTTTTAAAAATAAATTCATACTGCAAGATGATAAGATGATAGAGGTACCTCAGAGAACATTAGAAAAAGATTTCTTGTTTCATAGTGTTTGGACTCTATTAAGTGGGAAAAGAATAACAATTTTAAAATCACAATGATAAGCAGTGTTATTAATTTATTTATTCACTTTACATCACAAAATCTGCTCCCCCACTCACAGATTCTCCCTCAACTTCACTGCCCTATCTTCCCTTAGAAAAGGGAGCTCCCCTGGGTTCTCTCTCTCTCTCTCTCTCTCTCTCTCTCTCTCTCTCTCTTTCACACACACACACACACACACACACACACACACACACACACACACACACACAAATCTCATCAAGTCATTGCAGGACTAGGCACATCCTCTTCCCCTGAGGTCAGACAAGAGGAACTAGATCCATACACTTGCAACAGATTCAGGGACAGCCCCTGCTCTAGTTGTTGGGGAACCTTCATGAAGACCAAGCTGCACTTCTCCTACATATGTGCAAAGAGTCTCTATGCAGCCCATGCTCCATCTTCATTTGATGGTTCAGTCTCTGGGAGCTCTCAAGTGTCTAGGATATTTGACTCTGTTGGTCTTCTGGTGGAGCCTACATCCTATTCAGTTTACACAATGTTCCCCTCAACTCTTCCATAAGACTCCAGATCTCCATCAAATGTTTGGCTGTAGGTCTCTGCATCTGTTTTCATTGGTTGCTGGGTGAAGCCTCTCAGACACACTTATGCTACTTTCTCATCTTCAAGCATAACAGAGTATCATTGATAGTATCAAAGACTGGTTCTATTCCATGGCAGTCAGTACTACTATTAAAAGAATACATTCTATCCACCATGTATTACACAGAGAAACCTTGCATTCAATCCTTCCCTGTAGAATAGATTTCCACAGTATTATTGATATTGCAGGATGAAACAAGATTAATATGAAGATTATAGAGTCTAAGAATTGCCTCACAAACCACACAAACATCAATTTTACTCAGGCAGGTATAGTTACTGAGCCTACAACTCAGGACTAATGTAACAAGGCCATGGTCCAGATTTAGGAACTGATCCAGGACATTGAGTAAAGATCCTACAGGTATTTTAAGCTTAAAATTCACAAACATTCCTGCGATGTTATTCCACCAATCAGGATTTAGGGATGGAAGATTTCTTTAGGCACAAGTCTTTTCTGTACACTTACCCTGTTTCCATTGGTTGGGATGTTCAGCTACGGCAGGGGACTTGCCTTGTCTAACATTCATGTCTTAACTTGCTGACCAGAATGTCAGTTACCCACATGCATGTCTCTTTCTGGCAAGTAGGATGTCAGCCCCAAGTGAGGTCTTAGAAGCTTAAACTTTATCCAACCACTACTCAAAATGGAAGTCGTATTCTAAATGGTTTATTATATTGATGCTGGTGTCTCTCTTATGTTGGGGTCCATCTCAGGGACAGTTTATACCATAAAGTCTTATACACAGGTGCACGAAGTACTATTGAATATTTGGTTCAATTCCAAGCTTATTGTACAAAACAGTTCTACTGGATTTTATCAGGAATTGGTTTCCAAGGGCACAGAATATAACAGAATATGTAATGAACTTGACATTAAAAAGTTCCCTAGTAACAGCAGAGACATGTGAGAAAGATTCCTTAAAATTCCAGGCTAGCCAGGTAACAGTTACCTAGGCCATAACATTTTATGTAGACCTTAACATTCCATCTAGGCCATAATATTTTACTTAGGGACTAACGAGGATTTAAGTTTGATGGAACCACAGAAGTTACATGATTCTACATGCAGAAAGAAGTCTACAACAAGCCATGTTGTCTCTTCATATCTGATCTGTGGTGCTCAAACATAAGTTTCTTCCATTTTATCTGAATAATTTATATAACTAATCAGACAGCCAATTATCTGACAAGAAATGCCAAATTGTCCCTCCCAACTGTGGGAAGCTGAATTGCTTGCTGTTTGCTAGAAAATCTTGCAAGCTCATGGAGGTCATGATTCTCTCCAGAAAGCACCCCACAGCATGTGAAGCTTGAGTCTTTATTCATATGTCACTGAAAGGGAACTAGAAATCAGGAAGCACATGAGAGCTTACTTATTTCGGTTACAGCTTTTGCCTTTTTTTGGAGACATGTCTCATGTGTTCTAACATCTCCACAATGGAGCAAACCAAACTGTTAGCTTCTAAGTCAATGAAAATTGTATATACTTCTCGGTTGGTAATACTTTTCAAAACTCTTTCTTTTGTGTTATTCTCTTTTCAAATAAATAAACACTCACTAAACAAAGAAAAATAAATCAAATATTTATAAATTATGTATAATAATACAATTAATTCCATATTGATATAATAATTATAATACAATATTATCTACTATAGTATATGAAGGAAAAGAGTTCTTTTTCTTTAAACAGAAAACAGTGTAATAATTAACACATATAGCTAGCTACTATCCTCTTAGGACTCATGCTATAGAATTTAATGAAACATTCTTCATGTTCATGTTATAGTTAGGAGAATAATAATCATACATTTAAAAATTATATTAGTGTGAGTATAACATCAGTTAATGAGCCGTCTTTTCATTCCAATGGTTTTATTTTAACACCACCATTTACTTTAATTAAACATTTGGGCCAAATTATAATTGAACTGGCTTGCACAAACTCAATTAAACTGTTAGTTCGTGGTTTCACTTGAGCATAGAAACTTGGTATATATGCATAAATTACTACATAATAATATCACAAAGCTAAACACATTCTATAATCTTCACACTGGCATTTGGCCCATCTCAGTTCAGCTTCTAAATGTCCAGATGTTTCTAGAAATACTCAGATAACTGAAGATTACTTATAAAAATATCTGGGCAAAATGAACAGTTGTTTCTTTCATAAGCAAAAGAACAAGGTCATCAGAAAAAATACAAAGATGCAGAATTTCTTTTCTTTTTAGATGTAGTCTACGAGCCGGGTGCAGGGAACATTTATGGTTCTACCTAGGAGGAAAGGTTTTTGAATGTTATAGCTCACTACTTTCATCTGAATCCATCAGTTACTATGGTATTGTTTACCTTGAAATTATTTATATAATCACATTTTCACGAAAACTTGGCAATTCAAATCGAATCATATATTTGAGTAAGTTTTTCAAAATTTAATTTAACTTCTCCTTTCAAGTGTTGAGAACAGGGATGGGCAGAGGGCTGAGAGGGATAAGGGAAATACATGGTGGGAGCATCTCTGGGATGATTTGGAGGTCTAGGATGGGGGAAGCTCCCATGATTCTATGGGGTTACCCTAACTGAAGCACCGATGGGGGATATAGAGTATGTGGCCACCTCATGTATTCAGGCAGGACTTCGACTGGAGAAGGGGGGATACCAATGCACCCACAAAACCTTCAACCCAATTTTTTTTCCTACAAGGTGTGTAGGGATAAAGATGAATCAGAGATTAAGAATATGAGCAATCGATGACTGGCTCAAGTTGAGACCCATCCCATGGGAGAGAGCCAGCACCTGACATACTTATGATACTCCGTTATGCTTGCGGACATGAACTTAGCATAACTATCCTCTGAGAAGCTTCATCCAGCAGCTGATGGCAACAGATGCAGAGACCCACAGCCAAACAGGTGGAACACACAAATACTTGTGGAAGAGTAGAAGGATTAAGGGAGCTGGAAGGCCAAGGATACCACAAGAATACCTACACAGCCAAGTAACCTGAGAACATGGGGGATTCACAGCGACTGAACCATCAACTAGAGACCTCATGGGTTGGACCTAGGCCCCCTATACATATGTAGCTGATGTGCAGCAGGGGCTCCATGTGAGTTCCCAAATAATTTAAGTAGGTGTTGGTTCTGACTCTCTTTGTCACCTTCGGATCCTTTCCCCTTAAATGGCTTCCTTGTCTGGCCTAGTGTGACTTGATATGCCAGGGTGGGTTGGCACCTATGGGGAGCCTTCCTTGCTCAGGGGAGGCAGGGAGGAGGAAATAGGGATGTAAGGGTAGAACAGGGAGGAGAGGAGGGAGGGGTTTGTGATCAGAATGTAAAGTGAATGAATAAAAAAAAAATGAAGGAAAATAAAATATACTAATTCAGGAACACTGAAGAAATGTTATAAATAAAAAGAAAATGAAATTCAAAGTTTGTTTCTGGCTGATTTTTTTAACTATTCCAGTTTTTTAGTTAAAATTGAATGAGACCGTAAATATATGGATAGAAACACTAAATGAAGGGAAAATATTTACATTTAGGAAGGTAGTTACCTGTGGGGAAAAACTGCTTTCTACTGGGTAAAGGATCAAAGATACACTATCTTCAATAAAGCAAATGACAGGTCCTAGACTCTTACTGTTTTCTGTGGTGTGACAACTAAACACTGAATGACACTGGAATGCCTCTGTCAGATTCAAGACTTAGTTGACCTGAAAATCCCACTGGTTTAGAATATCTTAATATGAGACAAGATGCCAGAAACCACAGCAAACTCCAGGTCAGGAGAGTGAGGATGATATGAGAAAAAGCTACAGCACTGAGCATGAAACAGGAGCAAATGAGTTTTCTGTTTGCTGTGAAAATACATAGACAGATGTGGGTACAGATGTCAGTAAAGGAATGATAGAAGAGAAATCAGAATCTTACCTTCTATGAATATAGGTAGGTAATTGTAAACTGATCAGTCATGCATATAAAAATACAAAATATTGGCATGCATATGTCACAACATTTGCTCCGTTTAAAAGGATATTTTATGGGGGGGGGCAGGGGTTGTGTATAATTGAGGAACCACACTTTTCTGTTTGTGGAAGACTGTAGTTGTTTTTGTCTATTATCTCAGAAATAATACATTGAGAAACAAATGTTATGCTTGAACTATATAATATATGGTTACTCAGCTTGTGGTTTACTTCTCTACTGCTTGTAGCTTTATACTGCTTACGTATAATACCCTTGTGTAGATAATATATAATATATACAGTTCTGAGTGGTAGCTTTTAATATGACAAAATATTTTCTATTTATTATTACTTGACCTTGAGAATGTGTCAAAATAATTGGTTATAGGTTCTATTGTGATTTTGCCCAAAGTCCATCAGCTTTTGAATTAAGCCTATTAATAGAGCTGTTCACAGGAGACTTCTAACATAATTACTACACGGAATAAAGTCATCTTCTGAAGATTAAACAAAGAGTTGTAATCCATTACACACTGACCCACTTGTATTCCCATTGATCTAGCATCTCCCTTGCCTGCAGTATTTTCTTTAGATGGAGCAGAAAACAGCAAGCTGTTTGCAGTAGATTATAATTTTGGCAGGTAGTGATACTTCTCATGTCCACTCTGATCCGATAAATCAACTATTATGCTTGGCTGTTTCCTATTGCATTGGATAGCAATAAACATACCCAGAAATACTGCATTTTTTGGCAATTAAAATGAAATGAGCAAAGTCTTTAAATATCCTGAAGATTCTTGTAAAATCAGCATTCATCATTTTTTCTCCAGATTATTTTCTTAACCAATATAAACATTTAAAATTGAAAGCAAAACAGAGACAAGCTAAACTTTCCATGTAGACTCTGGTGGGGCCATTAGCCAGGATGTTTTTTTGCAAGGGAATATAATGGAGATTGTCACATGGAACTAAATTGTGTGAACTGCAATGTTCCAAGTAATTAAAATGGCTGACCTCAGGTATAAATTGGAGTATACAAGGAAAACAGCACAAACCAGGATTACATTTACTCAGCAGTGGTGCAAAGAACAGAGCATCATAGGGACACTCAGCTGGACACCTTGGTCAGAGTTCACTAACAACCTTTGTGTGGGTAATTCTCAAGTAAATTGCAATTATAATTTAGGGTGACAAGCTCAGGAAAGATCATCTTTACTATATTTATCTACCAAGGACTTACTTTTATGTTTTGCATAGATATGAAAAATTATGTTTAATAAGAGCAAAACAAATAAAAATTTAAAACTGCCATGAAGATAACTTGAGAACAAAAGTTATTCATGTAATTCAGTTTTTATCAACTTTAATTTTATAGGAAGCTCATTCATTTACTGATCATATTTGTGTAAGGTAAAATTTGACAATGTAGGTATGAAGATGGTCTTCATTGAGTATGCAGGTTAGTGGCATTTGTGAGTGGTTTGTTTAACATTTCTCTAAAAGCTAAGTGAATTGCTCTCCCTAGGATATAACCATATGACAATTATGTAATTCTGTCTAAGTTACTGAAGTTGGCTGACACTAGATTGTATTTTTTTAAATGAGGATTATAATGACATCTACTTAAAAGGATAGCTTTTTAGAGTTAATTTGGGGATTAAGCATGAATTCTTTAGTGCAACATTTGAACACAGAAAGAGATCAACATAAGAAACTACAGCTTTGGATTCCAGCCCAAGACTTTGGCAAAAAAAATAAAAGTCTGCTTTCCCAGATCCCAGGTTAAACACCACCTACTTTCTGTTAACATTTCTTAAGGTCCAACCACTATTCACAGATGATGTGAAAGTATACAAAACAACCCCAAAGTCTCCTGCAACTAATAAATGACATCAGCAAATGGCTGGATACAAAATTAACTCAAAGCTGTCAATAGCTCTCCTTCATACAAATGATAAACAGGCCGAGAAACAATTTCTGGAAACAACATCCTTCACAGTAGCCACAAATGATATAAAATATTCGTCATCATGAAGATATAAATCAAAATGACCCTGAGATTCTATGTTAAACAATCATAATGGCTAAGATCAAAATCTCAAGTACAGCAAATGTTGGCAAGCATGTGGAGAAAGAGGAACACTCTTCCATTACTGGGGGATTAAAAACGTATACAACTACTTTGGAAATAAATCTGTTGATTTCTCATAAAATTAGCAATATTTCTACTAGAAAACAGCTATATACAACTCCTGGGCAGATATCCAAAAGATCTTCCACCATACTACAAAGACACTTAATCAACTATGTTTGCAGCAGCTTTATCTGTAATACCAAGAAACTGGAAGCAACGCAGACGTCTCTCAACCGAAGAATGGATACAGAAAATATGGTCCATTTACACAATGGAATACTAATCAGCTATTACAAACAAGGGCATCATGAATATTCCAGGCAAATGGATAGGGCTAGAAAATATTATCCTGAGTGAGGTAGCCCAGACCCAAAAGGAAATGCATGGTATGTACTCACTGCTAAGTAAAAATTAGCCCTAAAGTTCAGGATATCCAAGATATACCCTGTACACCTAAAGAAATTAAACAAGTCAGAAGGCCCAAATGAAGATGCTTAAATCTCATTTAGAAAAGGGAATAAAATAGTCATAGGAGGCAGAGGAAGGGAGGTAACACAGTGTGAGTGGGATGGGAGAGGGAAATATGGAGTGGTCAGAATCAGGGTGATAGAGTAGACAGGGCCAGATTTCCAGGAAAATAAATGGAAATCTGTAGCTGCTGGGGGCAGGGGGAGAGAATCTCTAGGAAGCCCCAGAGACCTATGATGGGAAAGCTCCCAGGGGTCAGTTCAGGTGACCTTACCTAAGATGCATAGAGTGGGTATATGGAAACTGAAGAAGCTACCACCTATAGCCAGGCAGGACACCTGGTGGAGGGACAAAGACACCAACAGACACAAACTTCTTCCACCCAAAATTTGTCCTACCTAAAAGAAATACTAAGACTAAGATGGGGCAGAGCCTGAAGGAATGGACAACCAATAACTGGCCCAACACAATACCCATCCCATGGGCAGGCACCAATCCCTGGCACTATTAATGATATTCTGTTATGCTTACAGACAAGAGCTTGGTATAACTGTCCTAGGAGAGGTTCTACCCAGCAGCTGACTGAAATAGATGATGTCCACAGCCAAATATTGGGAAGAGTTGCGGGAGTCTTATGGAAGACTTAGGTAAAGGGTTTAAGGCTCAAAGAATTAGGAACACTATAGAAGACCAACAGAATCAACTAACTTGGACATCTGGGAGATATCAGAGACTAAGCCATCACCTAGAGAGTATACACAGGCTGGATCGAGGCCTTTGGAACATACATAGCAGACATGCAGCTTAGTCTCTGTGTGAGTCCCCCATCAACTGGAGAGGGAGCTGTCCCTAAAGCTGTTGCCTAACTGTGGCATCTAATACCAAACAAGGCTGCCTTCTCTGGCCTCAGTGGGAAAGAATGTGCCTAACCCTGCACAGACTTGATGTACCAGGGTGGAAGATACCATAGGTCCCTACCCTATCAGAGGAAAAGTGGAGGGAATGGGAGACACTATGAGTGCTTATAGGGAGCAGCATTTGAGATATAAATGAATTAAACTAATTTATTAAAAAATGTCTGACCAACTTCTGCCAACAGGACTCATTCTCTGGTCTACATATTTTAGCCCACAACTTTAGCATGAGACTTTTGCTTTATTGGAAGCCACGCTGTACTAGGAACCCCTGAGACCAAGCAAGTATCCAGAATACCAAAGGACACAAAGGTATTCAGAATCTCAAAGGCAAGATTGGCACCTAAAGCTCGTGATGTCACCCAGAGCACAAAAACCCAAGTGGATACACCTTAATGGACATGGAGTCTTGAGGAATACCCCAGGACACACAGTCAAGAAGACCAGAGAGGTAACAAACCAAGAGAAAAACAGACAAAAACTCCCCATCTAACAAAGATAAACACAGAAATCAACAACTAAACCTGTAATAACCACAAACCCAAAAGAGTAAAGGCCAGAGTAAAAACACAATCAACAACAGCCAGGGCAATATGGCACCACCGGAGCACAGCCACCCAATGACAGTCAGCCCTACTTATTTCAACACAACTGAAGTAAGGGAAAAATCATCCTAAAACCAACCTTATGAAGATAATGGAGGCTTTTAGAGTATATGTTGATACACATTTGAAGAAATCCAGAAAATACAATTAAGCATGTCAAGGTAGAATAGAAGCAATAAAGAAAATATTAACTGAGGAAAGAGTAGAGATGGAAATCTAGATAAGAGTAGGAAATACAGACATATGCATCATGAGCAGAATACAAGAGATAGAAGAAAGAATCTTAGGCACAAACAGTACAATAAAAAGTTAATATATTGTTCAAAGAATATGTTAAGTCTATAAAGATTCTGGAACAAGACATCCAGGAAATCTGGGACCCGATGAAATGCTAATAATTAAGAATAATAGAAGTAGAAGAAGGAGAATATTTCCAGTTCAGAGACAGAAAACATTTTCAACAAAATATTAGAATAAAACATTTCTGATCTAAAGAAAAACATGCCTATAAACATAAAAGAATCTTACAGAGCAACAAATAGATTGACGAGAAAAAAGGCCCCTTTGCCACATAACAATCAGAACAAAGAAAAATTAAAGGTTGCAAAGGAAAATGCCAAGTAATATATGAATACAGATGATTAGACTTCACCTCAATTCTCAACAATGACGCTAAAAGCCAGAAGAACCTAAAAAGACATTTCATATACACTAATAAACAACAGAGTCCAGCTCAGCCTATACCCTCCAAAACTTCAGTCACAATATATGGAGAAAATAAGGTGTTCTGTGTCAATACTAAGTTTAATATTATCTATCTACAAATGTGACTGAAAAGTTCTGAGAATTACAGTGAAACTGGCCATCTAGAACAGATAGGCCCAGACTGAGGTGGTGCCCTCTGTCTCTGCCTGATCATGAAAGCCCCCAAGATATGTAAAGAAGTAAAAGAGCATTAAACACAGTAGAAATATCACTTTTGATGCGATTGTCAAAAATGCTGGACAAATGAGAAACCAGATTTTAGCCCCAGAACTTTCTGGAACTATTAAGTAGATCATGGGTATTGTAATCTTTGGTCTGCAATAAGGATGGCTGCCATCTTCAGGCCATCATAGATGGCATCAACACTGGTGCAGGGTAATGCCCAGCTAGTTAAGAAGCAACAAGAGAAAATATATCAATCAAAGACTCTATGATTGAAACAAACTCAAAAAGGTTGATAATAACAATATATATTCCATCATAATAAGGAAAATATTAATAACTATTTGTTAATCTTAAAAGCATATGAATGTTAAGCATCATGCATGGTGTGAGCTTCCCTATAATTGTGATTGAGTCTTACTACAGACTACAGTGCTGGCTTATGTCCTGTATATCCCAAATCAAACTACTTATTTATGGAATCAATCTGTATCTCTTAACACTTTCCTCTGACTCATCCTCTCTAGCAATCAACATCCAAATGCAAACATCTTTTTCTAGAGTTCTCTTGCTTTTGATCTTTGTTTTAGATTTTAGGAAGACTAACTGTCTCCTGTTTCCTATGTAACTACTCTGAGTTTATTCCCTAGATTTTTATCCATGGTTATAGATCTGTAATGTCTAATCAGTATCACACTGGTATTTTTCAAAACAAAAACTATATATAAATGACCAATATTCAATGAAAGATATTCAAAATCTTTAGTCATCATAGAAATTCAAATCAAAACTACACTGAGATTTTATTTGCTCCAATCAAAATGGCTATCATAAAGAAAATATATAATAATTGCTAACAAGGGTGTGGAGAGAAAAAGAGATTTTTATCCTATTAGTAGAAATGAAAATTACTGTATCCACTATGTATTTAATTATGAGTGTTCATTGAAAACCTAGAAATTGAAATATATGTTCCATCTCTTTCATATGGGGATAGTTATCTGAGGAAAATAAAGACAACATATAATTAGAAAACTACATAATGACATTTATCACAACAGTGTTCACAAGGGTCATGCTATGCTTTTGGCCTGTGATCTTATAAATACATAAAAAATATGACATCTATAAGTGGGTGTATATTTATGAGTTGGATATTACTCAGCCATTTACAAGAATAAAAAGCATGTGATTTGTCGCAATAATGAGTGGAAGTGGATATCACCTTAAACAAATCAATCCAGACTCAGAAAGTATGTATTGATTGCATTTTGTCTCTTATGATTGGAGTCTGGATTTTAAAAATAAGTGGAGATACAAGGGAAGACTATTTTTCTTCTTTTAGTGTTCCTTAATTATCTGCAGCACTGTGTGGAAGATTGAGTCTTTTTCCCATCCAAATTAGCATATCTATTTTTATTGCCCTTGTTCAGCCCATATTCCTGTTAGTGTCATGTTGATGAGACTTTATGGATGTCGCTTCTGAAACCATACATACATTAAACAAACTGAGAGGTCATACTTAGAAATACATGTGTATAAACATATATGGATGCAATAATAATGGTGAAAATAGAGGTCTTAAATTTGAAAGAAAGCTAAGGTGTATGAGAAATGAGAAATCAGATTAATATAATTATATTATAATCTCAAAAGTATAACAGTAAGAAGTAAGAGAACAAATAATGTGGAGATAAAAGTAAAGCCTTATTTTCTTGCTGCCAGTAGTACCATGCTTTTAAATAATAGTGCCCACATCAATGGGATGAGAGGCCCTTGATCTTGTGAAGATTCTATGCCCCAGTATAAGGGAATGCCAGGGCCAGGAAGTGGGAGTGGGTGGGTTGGGGAGCAGGGGGAAAGGGCAGGGTATATGGGGTTTTTGGAGAGGAAACTAGGAAAGGGGATAGCATTTTAGTAAATGAAAAAATATCTAAAAAAATTCATAAAAGTTCATAAACAATAATAGTGCCTACAAATAATTGCTCTCTTTGTACTATAAAATCTTTCTACTCACCTGCTGCTGATAGTTACAGAGACAAAGTTTGGAGCTAAGATGAAAGGATGGACTATCCAGAGACTACCCCAGATGGGGGTCCATCTCATAATTAGCCACCAAACACAGACACTATTGCATATGCCAGCAAGATTTTGCTGAAAGGACCCTAATTTAGCTGTCTTTTGTGAGGCTATGCCAGTGCCTAGAAAATACAGAAGTGGATGCTCACAGTCATCTATAGGATGGAACATAGGGCCCCCAAAGGAGGAATTAGAGAAAGCACCCAAGGAGCTGAAGGGGTCTGCAACCCTATAGGTGTAACAACAATATGAACTAATCAGTACCCCCAGAGCTTGTGTTTCGAGCTGCATATGTATCAGAAGATGGCCTAGTTGACCATCAATAGGAAGAGAGACCCCCTTGGTCTTGCAAATTTTATATGCCCCAGTACAATGGAATGCCAGGGCCAAGAAGTGGGAGTGAGTAGGAAGAGGAACAGGGCAGGGGGGAGGGTATAGGGGACTTTTGGGATAGCATTTGAAATATGAGTGAAGAAAATATCTAAGAAAAAAAAAAGAAATGATACAACCTGCATCAGGCTTGTCATGTCTAACTTAGTTGTGAAAGTGGAAGATCATGATGCCAACAAGTGAGACTCTCTAGTTTGGACTTTGTGAAGCTGGAAGAGTAAACAGATGTGATCAGTTATCTCACAATCAGAATGGGAGGCATGGAAGTAGAGTCATGGAAGGAAAGCCTAAGGGGAGAAGGAGAGTGACTTGAGAGAGGACAATGGCAAGCTGACTTGCCATCATTTCCACCATTATTTTTCACAATCCTTCCCATAGTGCAAGGCAACAGTCCTCTAATTCAAGATCAATGACTGTACATGGCAGATTGCAAGATATCGTAAAACACCTTTCCAGTCCTGTGACTGCCTGACTGCTTAGATAGGAGAAGTCTGGCATGTAGAAGGTATATTTTCTCTGGTAGAATACTAAGATAAGAAATAATATCACACTCTACTACCTGGTCTATTCGGTACCTACATGACACCCACCTCACCAACCTCATTTAAAGAAAATCATTCTTCTGTTGATATTTTCCCTGAAACATGGCCTACAATCAATACAGAATGTATGTCCATTCTGATGTCACACAAAAAATGACATATATATATATATATATATATATATATATATATATATATATATATTCACATCCAAATTAATACTCTGTCTTGCCTTGTCCAAGAGGACAGAGAAATGCTAAGTTGGGGGTTTTAGAGTGTATTTGTTTGTTTGTTTTAGGGTGAAGTGTTCTTAAAGTTTAAAAGAGACACTTTTATTTGGATAATTCTTTTATGTCTCTCCTCACATGTATGTCTCAAGTGTTTCTATGGACACTGTATATCTTAATACGGCTGGATAATTTAAAACACACAGCTCATTACTAAGCCCTCATAGGCTTTAGGAACATTTTGAAAGAAGAGCATATTTGACTTATTTTGTGTTTGGCTTAGCACAATTGCAGCTACACTACATTTTAACAGTTGCTAAATTTTAACAGTTGTGATCAGCCAACAATCAGTTCTTCCTGCATAACTTCTGTTTTAGTTAGGGTTTTATTGTTGTGAAGATACACGATGCCCAAGACAATTTTTATACAGGCAAACATTTGATTGGGGCTAGTATACAGGTTCAGAGGTTCAGACTATTATCATTATGGCAGGAAGCATGGCAGCATTGATGCAGACATGGTGGTAGAGGAAAGGAGTTCTACTTCTTGATCTGAAGGCATCTCAAAGGAAACTGTCTTCTACAGATAGCCAAGAGGGGGGACTCTTCCACACTGAGTGAAGCTTGAACACTAAGGAGACCACAAAGCCTGCCTACACAATGACACACTTCCTTCAACAGGTCTGCACTTATTTCAACAAGGACATAGCTCCTGCTATTATAATATTAGCTTGAGCACGCGCGCACACACACACACACACACACACAGACACACACATCCTACTATTAGCATATTCCAACCATCACAATTTTCAGTAAAATATAGGTAGGAAAAGGGATGACTTGTCCATAAAACCAGACCATGACAATAGGATTGGCCTAGATCTTTGACACCAGCCCAGGAAGAACCTTATACCCCTTCTGATGCAAATTGTAGGTTTCCCCTTGATTTGATGCCACTCAGAACTAGTTTTCTATCATAAGTATCCAGATAAATTGCAACTTGTGCAATCCTGTTTCTTCCTCATCATCTTTCCCCCGTGTCATTTCCCTAGTTCTCATACAATGTCACCAGTTATTATAGAGGTATCCCCTGATATATATGAACAATAAAATCAAACCAGTTAATCAGTATGTATAAGAACTGTGATAAAGCCTGATTGTTGTTATAAAGAAGCAAGTCTTTATAGAGGTGCTAGTAGTAGACTTTAATTTAAAGACACATAGAAGAAAATTTCAGTAAGTCTGTGCACATTCAAAAAAAAGGGAGTAGACAAAAAGGTACCAGCTAATGAATGCTTTGTATACTTTGGTACTGTGTGTTGTGGTATATTTTAAGTTCCCTATATTCCAGGGAATGGTTTTACAATATTTAAAATTTAATTCTATTGCTTATCACCATTTACATTATGTAAAAACTGCTGAAGGAAATGGCAGAGAGAATTAAGAAAACAGAGGCATTCAAGAAACAAAATATAACCTGTTATATTGAAACAACGGGATTTGAATAGCCTTTCTGTGACTCTGGACTCTGTGAGGCACAGAGCAACAAAATAATTACTGAGTGTATCAGTCAGTTTTCTGTTGCTGATAATATAGTGCTACAAAGAGGGTAAGTTATGAGTCAGAGGTTGATTTTTGGCTCAGGATTCCATTTCAAGGTAGTGATATCTGAGGATAGCTTTATATGACTGGCATAGTCCAATTAGTAGTAGTAGATTATCATGCAGCAAATAACAGGTCTCTCTCTCTCTCTCTGTGTGTGTGTGTGTGTGTGTGTGTGTGTGTGTGTGTGTGTGTGTGTGTGTGTATGTGTACCCAATGCTCCCTTTATTCCATAACAGCACTAGAATTCAATCATAGGGCTTCACCACATAACCTTATCTTGCAATTAACTCTCATAGACCCTAGTTTCAAACATGCAAGTTGAATTAAATTTCATTCTTCTCCATACCTCACAATGGATATTAAATTTCAATATATGGTATTGTGGGAGACTGGACACATACCATTTTCCAATCAAAATCCCAATTAGAGAACCTGTATATAGGAACAGAAGACAATAGACACTGAGTGGAGAGCTGTATCCATAAGCAGTTCCAATTGTTCCTTTTTAATGACTCTATTTCTAGTAGTTTAGGCTGCAAGTAAAGAACACCTGTCCATCATCTAAACTTATAAGATACAATTTGCAAAACACATGATACTCAAGAAGGACAAAGACCAAAGGGTGGACACTTTGCCCCTTCTTAGAATTGGGAAAAAAAAAATTCACCCATGGAAGGACTTACAGAGCCAAAGTTTGAAGCTGAGACAAAAGGATGAACCATCTAGAGACTGCAATACCTGGGGATCCATCCCATAATCAGCCTCCAAACGCTGACACCATTGCATACACTAGCAAGATTTTGCTGAAAGGATCCTGATATAGCTGTTTCATGTGAGGCTATTCCAGGGCCTAGCAAACACAGAAGGGGATGCTCACAGTCGGCTATTGGATGGATCACAGGGCCCCCAATGAAAAAGCTGAGAAAGTACCCAAGGAGCTAAAGGGATCTGCAACCCTATAGGAGGAACAACAGTATGACCTAACCAGTACCCCCGGAGCTCTTGTCTCTGGCTGCATATGAATCAGAAGATGGCCTAGTCAGCCATCAGTGGAAAGAGAGCTTGCAAACTTTATATGCCTCAGTATAGGAGAATGCCAGGGCCAAGAAGTGGGAGTGAGTGGTTAGGGGAGTGGGGGGGAGGGTATGGGGGGATTTGGGGATAGCATTGGAAATGTAAATGAATAAAATACCTAATTAAAAAAACTCCTTTAAGTTTGAACAACTTCAGTTCTTTCAAAAGATAAAAATACTGAGGGAATGGCCAATCAATAACCAGCCCAACTTGACACACATCCCATGGACAAACATCAATCCCTGACATTAGTAATGATATTCTGTTACTCTTACAGACAGGAAGGAGTCTAGCAAGTTTTCCTCAGAGGCTCCACCCAGCATTTGATTCAGACAGATTCAGACAACCAAGTCCAAACAGTGGCTGAAGCTTGGGGGCTCCTATGGAAGAATAGGGGGAAGGAGTGCAAGTCAAAGGGATAGGAACTCCACAAGAAGGCCACCAGAGTCAACTAATCTGGATCCTTGGGGGCCTTTAGAGACTGAACTACCATGTAAAGAACATATATGGCTACAAAGGCTCTCAGAGACTGAGACATCAATAGAAGAATGTACACAGGCTGGACCTAGGCCTTTCCACACATATGTAGCAGATGTAAATTTTGGTCTTTAGGTGGGTCCCGAATAACTAGAGTGGGGGCTATCTCAAAAGCTGTTGCCTTTCTGTGGGATATGATCTTCTACGTGGGCTGCCTTGTCTGACCTCAGTGGGAGAGGATATGCCTAGCCCATCAGGGACTTGATACTCCAAGGTAGGGACCCAAATCTGCTCAGAGAAGAAAAGGGAGGAAGGAGGGGAAAGGGGAAGTATTGTGGGGGCAGTGAGTGGAATGTATTTCAAAAAGTGAGGGAAAAAAGGATAAATATACAATCACTACCAAGTCCTCCTTTTTATTTAACATTTTCTTGAGAAAAATTTCATAATTTGGGGTCAGGAATCTCCAATAATTCCTATCATATTCTCATCACTCATTCAGTATTGTGCTATCTAGATGTTATTCAATTTTAGAAACAAGAATACATACTTCTACAAAGTGGGAAATACTTTCACAGGGCTGAATATAAAACTAACAGGCTTTAACTTATTAAAAATAGAAGAGTAGAGGGGCTCAGGTCTAGGTTGCAGTGGATATGCTCCCCAACTCAAATGAGTGGGCTATCACTATTGCTGGCATTCCGCAATCCATCATTGAGTCTGTCAAACAGATCTGTGGTGGTCATGATGGAGACCCCCAACCCCAAAAGAGTGTGCGCATTCAGTACTGACCAAAGCCTTCTAGTTCTCCAGTCATCTTTGCAGGTGGTCAGGACAGGTACACAGAACAAGCAGTGACAGTGAGAGCTTTCCCAACACCACCTCTAGAGGTGGTCCCTCCAGGTCAGGAACCTTGAATTCAGCTCTCCAGAGGCGAAAGGCTATTAGTCAGGTTTGGATGCATTTGCTCAAACTACTTCTCATGAACTCGTCATTCCAAATGATTTTATTGGCTGCCTAATCAGGCATCAGGGAGCCAAAATCAATGAGATCCATCAAATTTCTAGGGCGCAGATCAAAATCGCAAACTCAGTGGAAGGATCTACTGATCATCAGGTTACCATCACTGGATCTGCTGCCAGTATTAGCCTGGCTCAGTATGTAATCAATGTCAGGCTTTACTCAGACACAGGTGGCATATGGAGCAGCTAGAACAGTCCGGATTTATCCACAGTCCCTTTCTGATGCTCACCACCACCCCATGACTCATTTGTGTAGTTTCTGAAGAGTCAGCAAGTCCTGGCTTTAAATAGTTTGTAAATTTTCAGTTTCTACACATTATATCATCCAATCATGATTTTTTTAATTTAAGTGTTTTAATTCCTTTCAATGTTCAGCAGTTATGCTGAGATATTCATATTTAGTTCCATAAGCTTCTCTCCTGGTTTTTTGGCTCAAAAATTTTGTTTGTCATAGAAATGTAAGCGTGGATTATTAATACATTTCAGTCTAGATCTGTGATGTCTTATATTTTTCAAAATGAAATTAAAATATGGACTGGAAAAAAGAGAAAATACTAAAATATCTTAATATTAATTATAAAATATGTTTTATTCTATACTATTTCTCACTGCAATGACAAAATACTTAAGTCAGAGTTACATTTTAACTAAAAAAAAAACAGAAATTATATTTTTCAAAGTTGATGAGAAAAAGGACTCTCATGTGAAAGACGACCTAACATTGAAATGAGAATGTCTTTAAAAGCTTTTGATCCCTCTTTTCCTTTTTATGCCCCTATTCACAACTTAAGATCCACTGTAAGTTGATAATACATTACAGGATGACCTTCACAAATCTATAATAGTGGCTGTCTAGAACGGATCAAAGTGTTACAGACTGCCCAATTAATAATGATCGGTTTTAATGAAAAGGGATGGGGAAGCTGAATTGACCCTGCCGTGTCCTGTGTCCTCAGAGTCACAGTGGCATCTCAGCACATTCATTTTCCACAAATTGACGACTTCTGACATTAGTGTCTTTATATATGTGGAAGACCTCTGGGAAATTTTACTGTAGTTAATACAGTTAAGATAAATGGCAAGGCAAAGCAGTAAAAAGTCACCAAGAATATTTGAATTAGAACTGAATTTACCTGTAATACCACCCACGGAGGAAATTCAGAGCATGCTAATGTGCTATTCTAACATGCACATTAAAATGAAGTACTTCTCCATAATAAAAGTAAAATTGTGCTATTTCTGTAGAGAATATTTTAAGATATAATTTTAGAAGATAAAAGCTGAAATATTCTGACAAAATGAATTATGTTTGAGAGAAAAATATTCATAAGATTAAATAATCAAAGATTGATTTAATTTATTAAGTTAAATATATGTAATATATTATCTATTATGAGATCATAAGACAAAAAAGTTAAGTCTTACTTACCTAGGATATTGATAAACATTACATTTGTAGCAATTTGTAATTATACAGTCAAAATAAATGTCAAGATCTACTTTTTTTGAACTGACAAATCAGCAAACTGTATGCCTTTTTATATACATAATTTAAAATATTAGTGTATGGTCTAGAAGCCAGCATGAAGACTTGAGTTCAAACCTCCAATCACAATTTTAAAAGCTTAGCATTGCCATGTATAATCTAGTCCAGTGGAGGGCGGAGACAGGAGACTTGTTATGGTTTGTTGACTCTGTGTTTTGCAAGGGCCCCTGACTAAGAGGAATAGGATTTAGAATGATATACAGCAAAGCTCGCCATGTCCTCATCTGTTCTTTGTGCATGCACAGTGAAATAGGTACCTGCACATACGTGTAAATATACCACACATACATATATCACAAATATGTCCCCCCAAACACACACCACAATTTTTTTAAGTACTAACATAAACGTGGGGTAAATTTTCTTGTAGAAAGTACTTATATTTTGTTGTTGTTACAAGAAAGACAGATTCATAGTTTGGCTCCAATGTCATATTGCCAATACCCAATTTTTATCATCTCCTCTATCATAAAGCATGTCTTCTACTTGTCAAGCTCCAAAGGGGTGCATGATGAACCTTGCCTTTCACCAAAGCTCATGATCACTTCTCTAACTTCTCTGTCACATCTATCACAGGTCTCAAAAGGAATATTAGACCCATGAGCTGCTATATAACCAGTACTTATATGTCTTAAGAGCGCTTTCTAGAAATGTATTTACTAGGGCAATATTCAACACATAGACTTGATTATTCTGCTTCATGATGTGCAACTATATATGTGTACATTGCATATATGTACTAAAATATTTATAAAATAAATCTTATAATTAAAATCAAATTTACTGAACTTTTGAAATGTATCAGTAATAAGGAGGAGGTAATAAATGTAAATCAAACTCAAGGCTGGATTTTAAAACTAATTTTTGCTTTTTAAAACCAATGAGTTTTTTTCATATTATCTTACAGAGTTGAGTTTTTTTGTTGTTTTGTTTTGTTTTGTTTTGTTTTTTAATTGACAGGAAAAAAAGTCAGGCAGGACACGTACTATAAAAAACCTGGATAAGGACACTCTGTCTGGTAGTAATATGAAAACATTTCACTCTAGGGAAACTGAAGGACCAGTCAATGAAACATAGTCAGCTTGCCAAGTGACTATTCAGAGACAGATGGCAAATGAGCATCATTTTCTCTCTACCTTACATGTCTTAGGTGACCTGCAGTGCTCAGTCTTCAAATTAGTCTGACCCAAGTTCAGCTCCATGATCTGCCCCTTCATGCTAGCAGTGTGGCTGTGCCAATAATTTATACGACTCATCTTTAGCATCATCACTCTTCAGACAGTGCAAAATAAGGGATGAGTAGAATTATTTTCACAAGTATGAATCACCATGCATGATGATGTGTAGTTGCATTGAGGTACTTATAACAGACATAAAAATTACTTAAACATTAGCATTGAGGATAGATTAGGAATGGTGGTCCCATGAGAGTTAACCTTTATCTTTAAAATATGTGAAAACATCCAGTTTGTGGAAAGATTTTAAGAATGAGTCAAGGACATGAGTCAAGGAAACCACAAGAAAACCCACAGAATAAACAAACCAGGACTCACAGAGGCTCACTGAGACTGAAGGGGCCGTCACAGAGCCTGTACGGGTATAACCTAGGCCCTCGGCATACATATATTATAGTTGTGTGACATGGTGTTTTGTGGAAATTTTAACAGAGGAAGAAGGAACTGTTTCTGACCCTTTTGCCTGATTTTGAGAGCCTCATTTTCCTACAGGGTTCCCTAGTCTACCCTTAATATGAGGAGAGATGCCCAGTCTTATTACAAATTAATATACTATGTATGGTTGATATACCTGGGAGACCTGCCATTTTCTGAAGAGAAACAGAAGAGGAGTAGATGGAGAAGAAAAGAAGACAGAGAGACTAAGGAGAAACTGCATTAGGATGCAATCTCTGAAAGCATAAATAAAAAAAAAAAAAAAAAGAAAGAAAAGAAAAGGAAAAAAATCCTCTTAGATGTTATCCTTGATAGAGTGCCTTATTTATTTGTGTGTGTGTGTGTGTGTGTGTGTGTGTGTGCATGTGTGTGTGTGTGTGTCTGTATGTGTGTACATGCACTCCCATGAGAACAAGACAGAGAGAGAGAGACAGAGAAAGACAGAGACAAAGACAAAGACAGAAAGAGAACCTTGGGTGTCATCCTCAGAAGCTCTCCCCAGTGGTCTAGAACTCACCAATTATGATAGTCACCTAATGCCCAGTCTTTGTCTGTACCTATATAGAGCTTGTTATATGGATAATTTAAAACCATACTTTAAAGAGTAGACACAAATCTCTACAATCTGCATGTAGATGAAATATTTCTTTCATGTTTATGTAGAGGATGTCTTTCCATTTAATTTCAGAACAATTACCACCACAATAATAGCACAATTTTTAAAATGTGACCAAAGAGCCAAAAGAGAAGCAATTCTAACTAAAGGAACAAGAGTAAATTGTTCCTATTCTTGTTTATTTAGTCAATGATTTTATTTTATTCTTTTGATTGGCATATAATGTGTGTCTGTAACGTTGAAGACTCACATAATGATTGTATAGATCTGTGTACACCTAAATAATGATCAATTTCTGGGTAATTAATACATCTACTACCTCAAACTAATATGTATTGTCATTTAGGGAGAACTCTTAAATTCTTCTATTTTAATAACATGGACACACACACACACACAAACACACACACACACTCCTCATTCTGATATAATAAAGCTTGTTCTTCATCTCAAACAGCACTAAACCACTCATAGCCTACCCTCTTGCTTTATGCTTTCTTTGTTTCTATATTCACATGTGTAGTATACTAACAGTTGAGTTAGAGCTAGAAACTGTGGATTAGAGAGACCATGTACCTAAAGATTCCATGATTTATTTTTCTTTTCCTGAAGTATTCAGTAAGTTATAGGAGATATTCAATACTTTATAATAAATAAGCTTTGTATTAAATTATTTATAATAACACAAATTATTATAAATAATTTGTATTATTTAATACAAATAATAATTTGTATTATTTGTATTAAATAATTTGTACTAAATAATACAAATTATTATTTGTATTAAATTACAAATAATAATTTGTATTAAAATACAAATAATAATTTGTATTAAAATACAAATAATAATTTGTATTAAATAATACAAATATTTATTGTCTTATAAATATAATACAGGTGTATTGTATTTATAAGGCAATAAATTTCTCAACTGTAGGCCAACATAAATTTCCTGAGAATGTTTATAAGACAGACTATGAAAAGTTGGAATGTTTGCTAGGTTGAATGTACTAAATACATTTCAACTTACAATATTTTTAATTTATGATTTTTATTGCAATTTCAATCTTATTATAAACTGAGGAACATCTATGCAAGGAAAACTGTACAACAATCAGCTTTATTGTTCTTTCAGAAAATCAGTGGTAATGTTGGAACCACTTTTGATTTTGCTGGTATTAACTTATTCTTTGTAAACTTCATCATGTAACCATTTAAAGTAATGTAGTTTTCATCTAAACGTTTTGCTTAATTTGTGGGCAGAATACTTTATCATATTTAGTTAAAATTGCTGTCTTAGTTAGGGTTTTACTGCTGTGAACAGACACCATGACCAAGGCAAGTCTTATATAAAAAAAAAACATTTAACTGGGGCTGGCTTACAGGTTCAGAGGTTCAGTCTATTATCATCAAGGTGGGAGCATGGCAGTATCCAGGCAGGCATGGCCCAGGAGGAGCTGAGAGTTCTATGTCTTCATTCAATTGGTACCAGCAGAGTGGGGTATTCCTGTGACAACCTGACAATGTTTTGGGGAGGACTATGGAAGAACTTTGGAACTTTGGGCTTGAAGATCCATTCATTATTAAGAGCTCTGTCAGATGTTGTGTAGGAGCTTGGAAGATAATGTTGAGAACAGTGCAGAAGATGGAGGTCTGATTTGTGAAATTACAGAGGGAAAATTAAAGACTCTTTTCAGGGCCATTGCTGTTTTGATTGTGAAGATTCTGTGGTTCTGGTTAGCTGGGGCTGAAGAATAAGCTGTGATTAACAAGATACCAGAACTACTAAAGCAAAAACTTGGCATTACTGGGACTATTGATGCTGGTTAGCTGGAGCTAAGAAATTAGCAGTGATTAAGAAGAGATCAGCACCCTTCCAGTCCAACCAGCACTGAGATAGCTAGGGCTCAGAGTCAGCTGACACCTGCCAGCTACCCAGGACACCCGCCACACATTATCTTTCCACTAATCCAGCCCTTCAAAGGATAATAACAGAAAAAAAAAAACAATACAAGCACAGAAACCACATCCTAGAAAAAGCAAGAAGGTAATCCCTCAACAAAACTAAAAGAAGACAGCCACAAGAACAGAACCCCATTAAAAAATGCGGCTCAGAACTGAACAAAGAATTCTCACCTGAGGAATACCAAATGGCAGAGAAGTACCTGAAAAAATGTTCAACATCCTTAATTATCAGGGAAATGCAACTCAAAACAACCCTGAGATTCCACCTCACACCAGTCAGAATGGCTAAGTTCAAAAATTCAGGTGACAGCAGATGTTGTCGAGGATTTGGAGAAACTGGAACACTCCTTCATTGTTGGTGGGATTGCAAGCTTGTACAACCACTCTGGAAATCAGTTTGGCTGTTCCTCAGAAAATTGGACAATGTACTACCGGAGGATCCGGCAATACCTTTCCTGGGCATATATCCAGAAGATGTCCCAACCGGTATGAAGGACACATGCTCCACTATGTTCATAGCAGCCTTGTTTTTAATAGACAGAAGCTGGAAAGAACCCAGATGCCCCTCAACAGAGGAATGGATACAGAAAATGTGGTACATTTACACAATGGAGTACTACTCAGCTATTAAAAGGAATGAATTTATGAAATTCCTAGCAAATGGATGGAACTGGAGGGCATCATCCTGAGTGAGGTAACACAATCACAAAGGAACTCACACAATATGTACTCACTGATAAGTGGATATTAGCCCAAAAACTTAGGATACCCAAGATATAAGATACAATTTGTTAAACGCATGAAACTCAAGAAGTACGAAGACCAAAGTGTGGACACTGTGCCCCTTCTTAGAATTGGGAACACCCATGGAAAGAGTTACAGAGATAAAGTTTGGAGCTGTGACGATAGGATGGACCATCTAAAGACTGCCATATCCAGGGATGCATCCCATAATCAGCTTCCAAACGCTGACACCATTGCATACAGTAGCAAGATTTTGCTGAAAGGACCCAGATATAGCTGTCTCTTGCGAGACAATGCCGGGGCCTAGCAAACACAGAAGTGGATGCTCACAGTCAGCTATTGGATGGATCACAGGGCCCCCAATGGAGGAGCTAGAGAAAGTACCCAAGGAGCTAAAGGGAACTGCAACCCTATAGGTGGAACAACATTTTGAACTAACCAGTACCCCAGAGCTCTTGACTGTAGCTGCATATGTATCAAAAGATGGCCTAGTAGGCCATCACTGGAAAGAGAGGCCCATTAGACTTGCAAACTTTATATGCCCCAGTACAGGGGAATGCCAGTGCCAAAATATGGGAGTTGGTGGGTAGGGGATTGGGGGGGGGAGTGTATTGGGGACTTTTTGGATAGCATTGGAAATGTAAATGAGGAAAATACCTAATAAAAAAATTAATTCAAAAAAAAAAAAAAAAAGAAGAGACCAGCATCAGTGAGGTGACATCTTCTGGGAAGTGTTTTCTGAAAGCACAAAGATGCTGCGTTCCAGAGATAGCCAAGGTTGTACTCCTGCTGCAGTGGGACTTGGTAATATGTAAGGGTCACCCATGTGAGTCTTGGCACTGTGAGAGGCCATGGAAAGCCATTGGTGAAGGTACAGCCTCAGTTGCAATTGAAGGCCCAGGACTGAAGGGATCATGCAGTGTTTTGGAGATGCCAGTACCATGAGATGACCACCAAGAGCAGCAGCAGCAGTGGAGTACAGGCATCTGGAGCCCAGAGGACAACGAGTGTGCTACAAAGGGCATGGCTGGAGAAGTGACCCAAGCCCTTGGAGGAGCCCAGAAGATAGTGAGTTGGATCCCAGACATTGGAAGGTTGGAGATTGATATATGCTTTGTGACTGTGCCCTGATATTTTCCCTCTTGAAGGAAGAAACTGTTTTAGTGGAGCCCACAGTTAAGAGACTTTTAATTGTAAAAAAGACTTTGGATTTTAAAAGAGATGGATTTTTTTTTTTTTTTTTTTTTTTTTTGGTTTTTAGAGACAGGGTTTCTCTGTATAGCCCTGGCTATTTTAAAGAGATTGAAAATTTAAGAATATGTAAAAACTGTAGGACTTTGAAAGTTATTTAGATCTTGGGGATGCATAAGAATGTAAGGGTTGAGACTTACTAGTGATGTGTTTGTGTGTCAAGTTGACAAGGGGTCAATTGTACTGGCTAGTTTTGTGTCAACTTGACACAGCTGGAGTTATCACAGAGAAAGGAGTTTCAGTTGAGGAAATGCCTCCATGAGATACAACTGTAAGGCATTTTCTCAATTAGTGATCATGGGGGGAGGCCCCTTGTGGGTGGTGCCATCTCTGGGCTGGTAGTCTTGGGTTCTATAAGAGAGCACGCTGAGCAAGCCAGAGGAAGCAAGCCAGTAAAGAACATCCCTCTGTGGTGCTCTGCTCAGCTCCTGCTTCCTGACCTGCTTGAGTTCCAGTCCTGACTTCCTTTGGTGATGAACAGCAGCATGGAAGTTTAAGCTGAATAAACCCTTTCCTCCCCAACTTGCTTCTTGGTCATCATGTTTGTGAAGGAATAGAAACCCTGACTAAGACAATTGCCTATACATTTTTAAAACTATAAGTAGAATTATATATTAGTAAATTCAGGTGAAAATAAATTCTATTTCATATTGGTTAAATTCCATGTTGTGTGTAATTCCACGTTTCCTGTATTTGTGGAGATTAGCTTTGTATCATAATATGTGATCAATACAGAAGAAAATTTTGTGGATTACTCAGAATAGCAGATACTCTTTATTGTTTGATTAGAATAGTTTGTAGGTATGCTAGGGTCATTAGATTTATGATGTCATTTTACTCCAAAGTTTCTCTGTATAAGTTTTTTCTAGGTGACCTGCCTATTGTTATTAGTGAGTATCTTAGTTATGGTTCTATTGCTGTAAAGAGCATGACCAAGGCAACAGTTATAAAAGAAACCTTTTGATAGGTGCTTGCTTACAGTTTCTGAGCTTTACTCTATGATCATAATAATAAGAAACATGGTAGCAAGGAGGCAGGCATGGAGCTAAGAGTTTACAACCAGATCCCCAGCCAGCCAGCCAGTGAAGGCAACACTGGCACCAACATGGTCTTTTAAAACCTCAAAGCCCATATCCAGGGATAAAGATACTCTATAAATCCACATATATTCCAACACCACATCTTCTACATCTTCTAAACTTTCACAAACAGTTCTGCTAACTGGGAACCAAACATATAGATATACAAGCCTAGGAAGACCATTCTTATTCAAACCAATGCAGTGGGTTAGTGAAATGATTCTCACTGTGCAGTGGTTTAATTGAGTGTCCATTCATTTATGAAACTAAGTGTTCTTATGTTGGGTGTAATGTGGTCATTTGAGTAGGTTGGTTCCCATAGGTTCATGTGTTTGAATGCTTGGTCACAGGGAGTAGAACTATTAGAAGGTCTGGTTTTATTGGAGGAGGTATGGCCTTGTTGGAGGAAGTATATCATTGGGTAAGTGGGCTTTGAGGCCTACTGTGCTCAGCCTCTGCCCAGTACAGAAGAATGTCTTCTTTTGGCTGCCTTTGGATCAAAATATAGAACTCTTGGCTCCTCCAGTACTGTGACTGTCTGCACCACTTGCTAAGTTTCCCACCTTGATGATAATGGCTAAACCTCTGAAACTGTAAGCCAACTCCTCTTAAATATTTGCTTTATAAGAGTTGTGTAGGTCATGGTCTCTTCACAGCAAGAAAACCCTAAGTAAGAGAGTGTGTACACATGTTGCTTAGTTATTTTTTTCCCTTTAGCAAGTATAAAGTGTCCCTTAACACCTTTTCTGACTTGTTTTTATTTGAAGTTTGTTTTGTGAGCCAGTAGAATATCTATGCTTGCATGTTTATTAGCTCCATTTACTTGAAATACCATCTATTTCATTGATTTATCCCAGTTGTTACCTATTGTTAAGCATGAGATGAGATGGTTAGAGGTAGAAAAGAGTGGATTCTTTTTTTTTTTTTTAATTTTCTTTATTTAGATTTCAACTGTTATCCCCTTTCCCTGTTTCCATCCAGAAACTCTCTATCCCTTCGCCCTGCTTCTATGAGAGTGTTCCCCTACCCACCTACTCCCACCTCCCCACCCTGGCATTCCCCTACATTAGGGCATCAAGCCTTCACAGGACCAAGGACCTTTCCTCCCATTGATGTCCTACAAAGCCATCCTCTGCTACATATACCGCTGGAGCCATGGATCCCTCCTTGTATACACTTTGGTTTACCATCTGTTACTCTGTGTCTCTTTGAAAGAAAGTTTTGGGGAATTACTAATTCCTATCAGTTTGTTTGTTTACTATTGTCTTAATAGATCTCTTTCATTCAATGCTACAGAACCATCAGAACCATCATGTGTTCACTGTGCTTTCTAGGGCCTGTTTATTCCTTATACCTTTGAAGGTTAAGTATTCTATTTAGTATCATCTGTAGTGCTGGAATAGTGGTTATTAATTCCTTAAATCATGATAGATCTCCCTTTGTATGAGACCAATTATGATATAATCTTTTTGATGTTTTATGTAACTTTGGGGCTGAGAAGATAAAGACAGGAAGATCTACAAACCAGAGTAGAGAAAGGCCTTTTGTTAAGGCCTCAGGAAGCAGGATAGGAATACTGAGCTGAAAAGCACCTTTGATCTTACCTACTGATCAAACAGGCCTTTAAGGTGAGGTGATTGAAGTAGAAATGCATGTGAGTATAAGAGCATGTCCTTCATAGTAGTGGAGAGAGAGTGCTGCTGAGCAGAGCTGAGTATGAAGGGGGTAGTTTGTCCTAATGGAGCTCACAGGTAAAAGCTTTGTAAATCCTTGTCAGAACAGAAAGATCAAATACAGGATTCTGACTTAGAACCAGAATTCTAAAACTGAAAGTATACACACACACACGCACGCACACACACACACACACACACACACACAAATATTGTGATATCCTGAAATTAAGCACCTTCACCCAGGACTGTGGCAGGAAACAAGACCAGTTATAGGTAATAAACTCATTTATGCAATCTGTCAAAATAAACAAAATGATTACCTTGAGCTAGTGATGATCCTAGCATCTGTGAGACCATGACTCTTGAGAAGCAAACAAGGGGAAAAACTTTTAGCATAGCAAATTATTGTAGGAAGTCTTTGGAAAAAAAAAAGGGAAGCCATGGAGCAAACATATTTTGCACTCATGTGAGATCTGGAAACCCTCTAAAACAGCTTACTGAAAATAGCATAAATGGTGATGGTGATCTCAGACAGGGAGGGAGGACTAGGTAACAGACTAGAAAAGCATCTCTATGTAGAACTGAAACAGCTTTTTCCAACAATAGTAAATTATCCAGGGGTTATTAGGAGCAGGCAATAGGTAGAGGAGAACACTCCTCACTTAATGGAACCATTGTGGACAAGGCCAATTACCTAATACATTGCAACTAGCAGGTATGTAACAAATGACTTCCTTTCACATCTTTGGGTTAAAACTTTGAAATTCAGAGTTATAGAGCATCAGTCTTTTAAACAGTAATCAGTCTTAGTTTCTTTAATCCATCTTGCACTTTTGCTGTTTTTTGTTTTGTTTTGTTTTGTTTTGTTTTGTTTTGTTTTTCTTTTTTTGTTTTTGAAGTGACATCTGATCAAAATCAGTATCTGATATCAGAGGTATTAGGCAAACTCAGACAAGCACAGGCAATGAATAAACTGAGAAACTCCTTAAAATATAATAGAAATGTCAAGTTGGAGTTTCTGTCCTCAAAGATAATAGTCTCCCTAGATTTGTTTTAAAAAATACATTAAATGCTTGGAAAGAACTATAAGGATATAGATATGCTTCAAAGACAATGTTTGGAATGCTTGTATGTGATATAAGACTTCTAACATTTATTTGGGGTAGAAAATTATAGCTTTGTTGAGAGAGTGAGCAGTCTCCAAGCCTACAGGATTTAATACTAAAGAATGTTTATTTTTCATTTATCAAAAATCAGTGGAGGCGCTAAGCAGTTCTCCAAAGAGACTATTCTCTTTGCAGTTACTTAGTGATGCAGTATAAGGAATTTACTATCACTTATTAGATGCTCTGCCTGGTTTTGTAAGATCTACAGTTAGGATAGAGGAGACAATGCCCAGTGGTCAATTGCCTCCTTTCAGAAAGCTTCTTCTATATGCAATGAGAAATCATGGATAAGCTGTGAATTTACATGATACTTGTTATCATTCAGCTATTACTATAAGTATTATCTTGGTAAAACTTGAAAACACTAATACCAAATATTTTTTCTAGGCTTCGAAGATTACAGGACTGGAGAATTGGCTTGAGGTTTAACAAAACATGTTTCTTTTGTCAGTGTTCAGTTCCCAGCATCAAACACTGGTAGTACTCTGTCTCTTCTAACTCTAGCTGATCAGGGTCTGAGACCCTATTCTAGTGTCTCTTACCATGAATACATACCTAACATACAGAAAATAAATCTTAATATAAAAAGATTAGTACAAAGTCTCTCTTGCCTTTAGCTTCTTGCTACACAAACTAGTTTGTTTCTTCTGTTCACCTAAATTAGTATTTATTACAATGTAAAACTCAGAAAGTAATAATTTCAATTTGATGTGTTCTCATTATCATGAGAGAAGCAGAGATAAAATATACATATATCTGCAGTTTATTTACCTGCAGTACACTCAGATAAAAGTCAGATTTATTTCCTGCATTTTGATTCATCTTTCTAACAATATAAACATCAGCTCCTCCACCTGTATATATGACAGATCTGCATTCCTGTTCCACAAACCCACAGTCCTGTCTGTCTCCCAAGAGACCTGTTCTAACCCAGGACACACCTGTCACTGGAGAGGCCTGCTTAAATCAGGGATGCCAAGGCAAGTTAACACCAGAGACAACCAGATGGCAAAAGGTATGTGCAAGAACATAATCAACAGAAGTTAATACAATTTGGCAACATCAGAAGAAAGTTCTACTACAGCAAACTCTGAATACCATAACTCACCTGAAGAGCAGTATTCTGATCTTAAATCACATCTCCTGAAGTTAATAGAGGCCTTTAAAGAGGATATAAACACAGTCAAACAGGTAGAAGGCTGTAAGAAGAAACAAATAAATACCTTAAAGAAATACAGGAGAATACATTCAAATAGGTGAAGGGAATGAACAAACTAGTTCAAGACCTAAAAATGGAAGCAGAAACAATAAATAAATCACAAATGAAGGCAAATATGGAGATGGAAAACCTAAGAAAGAGATCAGGAACTATAGATCCGTGCATAAACAAACAGAATACAAGAGAGGGGAAAGAGAATCTGAGGCATAAAAGATGTCGTAGAAGAAATTGATACATTAGTCAAAGAAAATGCCAAGTGTAAAAAGTTTCTAACTCAAAACATCAAGGACATTTAGGACACATTGAAAGAGTAAAAGGAATAGAAGACGATGAAGATTCCCAGTTCAAATTGTCAGAAAACACCTCAGAAATTGAACATAGTTCTACTGGAAGATCGAGCAGTACCACTCCTGGGCATATACCCAGAAGATGCTCCAACTTGTAATAAGGACACATGCTCAACTATGTTCATAGCAGCCTTATTTATAATAGCAAGAAGCTGGAAAGAACCCAGATATCCCTCAACAGAGGGATGGATTGAGTTAACCCAATCACAAAGGAACATGCATGATATGCATTCACTGATAAGTGGATAATAGCCCAGAAGCTCAGAATACCCAAGATACAAGATACAATCTGTAAAACACATGAAACTCAAGGAAAAAGGAAGACCAAAGTGCGGACACTTCGATCCTTCTTAGAATGAGGAACAAAACACCCATGGAAGGAATTAAAAAATTTGGAGCAGGGACTGAAGGAATGGCTATCCAGAAACTGTCCCACCTGGGAATCCATCCCATACACAGTCACCAAACCCAGACACTATGGCAGATGCCAAGAAGAGCTTGCTGACAGGAGCCGGATATAGTTGTGTCCTGAGAGGCTCTGCCTGTGCCTGACTAAAACAGTAGTGGATGCGCACAGTCATCCATTAGAAGGAGCACAGGGTCCCCAATGAAGGAGTTAGAGAAAATATTCAAGGAGCTGAAGGGGTCTGCAGTCCTATAGGAGAAGCAATAATATGAACTAACCAGTACCTCCAGAGCTTCCTGGGACTAAACTACCAATCAAAGAAAACACATGGTGGGACTTGTGGCTCTAGCTGCATATGTAACATAGGATGGCCTAGTCTGTCATCAATGGGAGGAGAAGTTCTTGGCCCTGTGAAGGTTCTATACCCCAATATAGGGCAATACCTGGGCCAGGAAGCGGGAGTGGGTGGGTTGTGGAGCAGGGTAATGGGGGAGAGAATAGGAGATATTAGGAGGGGAAACTAGGAAAGGGGATAACAGTTGAAATGTAAATAAAGAAAATATCTAATAAAAAAAAGAATATGAATGCAAAAATATTCAATAAAATTCTCTCAACCAAATCTGGAAACACATCAAAAACATCATTCACCACAATCAAGTAGGCTTCATCCCAGAGATCAGAGCTGATTCGATATATGAAAATTCATCATTTTAATGCACTGTGTAACTAAAAAAAATCACAAAATTCTCTTATTAGAAGCTAAAAATGCCTTCAACAAAATCCAACACCTCTTCATATATAAGTCTTGAACAGATCATGAATTCAAGGTACATTTTTAAACATAATTTAAGCAAAGTACAGCAGACCAACAGCCAACATGAAATTAAATGGAGAGAAAATGAAAGCAATTCAACTATAATTAGACACATCACAAGACAGCTCACTATCTTCCCTATATTCCATAGAGGATTTGAAGTTCTATATAGAAAAATACAACAATGAAAAGAAATGAAGGGGATATAAATTGGAACGGAACAAGTCAAAGAATCACTGTTTGAAGATGATATGATAATACACACAAGTGACTCACAAAATTTTGTTAGAGAACTTCTACAGCCGAAAAACAACTGCAACAAAGTGGCTGGATATATAATTCACAGTTATCAGTAATCCTCTTTTATATAAAAGATAAATGGGCTGAGAAAGAAAGTAGGAAAGCAACACCCCTCACAATAGTCACAATAATATAAAATGTCTTGGTATAACTCTGACCAAGCAAGTGAAAGATCTGCATGACAAGAACTTCAAGTCTTTGAAGAAAGAAATCTAAGAAGACCTCAGAAAATGGACAGCTCATTGATTGTTAAGGGTACCATATTGAAAATGGCCATCTTTCAAAAGTCAATGTATGACTGAATGCAATTCCCATTTAAAAAAATATATACAAACACAATTTCTAGAGACATTGAAAGAACAAGTATCAACTTCATATGGAAAAACAAAACACACAAGATAGACCAAAAATTTTTGAGCAATTAAAGAACTTCTGTAGAAAGCACCATCCCTGACTTCAAGATGTACTACAGATCAATAATCATAAAAACTACATGGTACTGGAACAGGGACACAAAGGTAGATCAATGGAAAAAATTGAATATCCAAAAATAACCCCATACATGTTTGATCACTTGATTTTTTTTTACAAAGAAATCAAAATTCTATAGTGAAAAAAATGTTTTAAACAAATGGTGCTGGTCTAAGTGGCAACATGTATGTAGAAGAACGCACATTGATCCATATTTATCACCCTTCACAAAGCTCAAGTCCAAGTGGATCAAGGACATCAACATAAAAACAGATACACTGAATCTAAAAGAAGAGAAAATGGGAAATAGTCTTGAACATATTGTAACAGGAAAAAAATTTCTATACAGGACACCAACTGCTCAGCTTCTAAGGTCAACAATTGATAAATGGGATCTCTTGAAACAGAAAAGCTTTGGAAGGCAAAGCACATTGTCAATATGATAATGTAAACAGCAGCCTACAGGTTGGGAAAAGATCTTCACTAACCCTACATCTGATAAAAGGCTAATATCTAAAATATGTAAAGAACTCAAGACGATAGACCCCAGAGTACCAAATAATACAATTTTTAAAAAGTTATATAGACCTAAACAGGGAATTCTCAACACAGGAATACTGAATGGCTAAGAAGCATTTAAAAAAGATTCAACATCCTTGATCATCAGAGAAATTCAAATCAAAAGACCTTGAGATTCCAACTTATACTAATAAGAATGGCTAAGATAAAAAACTCAAATGTTAGCACATGCTGAGGATGTGGAGAAAGGGGAACACTTCTTCATTTTTGGTGGGATTTCAAATTTATAATCCACTCTAGAAATCAATTTTGGTGGTTTCTCAGAAAATTGGGAATTGTTTTACCTCAAGACTCAGCTATAATGCTTCTTTTTACCCAAAAGATACTTTACCATATCATGAGGTCACATGCTCTACTATGCTCCTAACAACTTATTCTCAATATCCAGAAATTGGAACCATAGAGATCTCCCTCAACTGCTGAATGGATACAGAAAATGTGGTTCATTTACACAATGAATACTATTCAGTTATTAAAAACAAGGACCCCCTGAATTTTTCTGGCTAATGGATGGAACTAGAAAATATTATCCTGGGTGAAGTAATCAAGACCCAAAACCCATGTATATTCTCATTGATATTTGAATATTAGCCAAAAAGTACAGAATACCCATGATATACCCACAGACCCTAAGCAGTTAAACAAGAAGGAAGGCCCAAGTGAGCATACTTCAGTCCCACTTAGGAGGGGGAAAATAATCATGGGAGGCAGATGAAGGGTACTGTGTAGGAGAGGAGATGGGGAGGAGAAACTGGGGCAGATTAGGTGAAAGATAGGAGAGAGACCCCTGGGAGTTCTCATAAACTAAGCCATGAACAAAGAGAGCACTCATAGCCTGACCAACTCTCCAGGTATTCATGTAGCAGAGGGCTTTCCTCTCTGGCCTCAGTAGAAAAGGATGTGCCTAATCCTATACATAATTGATGCCCAAGATTGGGGGAATATTAGAGTCTGCACACTTCCTTCAAAGGAGAACAGAGGGAGTGGGGAAGAACTTGGTGGTGGAGGAGCTGAAGTAATACAATAAAAACATACACATCTCTGTGCCTCTCTCTCTCTCCTCTCTCTGTGTGTATGTGTGTGTATGAGTGTGTGGGCATGCAATGTTGAGAATGAAAGTCTAATAACTCTCAGTATAGCATATAAGGATTTAATGATTAATTCACACAAAAAGATTGAACTGTTACCTAGTTTAATTTTTTATCTTTAAATTTATAAGTGGAAATTAATGGGACCTGGAAAAGCTTCAAAAAAAAAGAATAGTAGGTTTAAAATAACTGTGGCCTGGAGTTTTATAGATGATATTGTAAGTAATACAAATTGTTTTTTGATATATTCATTTCTTTTCATTTTTGAGAGCAAACTCTGATGGAATATGGTACTGTACAGCTGTTATTTCTCATCAGTAATAATTATCTCTTTGTAAAATTCAATCTGTTGTTCTGTAAGCTGAATTATTTCTCTGAGCCAGCTACCAAAATCACTGTGTAACACTTACATGTTTATTTTTTAACTGGTGTGCAATATATTCTTTCTGATGTCACATAATTTATTTATATCTATTGTTATTGTTTTAACTTACTTGTATGTTGTATCTCTCTCTCCATATATATAGATAGATAATAAATATATAGATATAGATATTTATTCACATTTATTTAATAGTTGGGGCACTTATTGACTGTACATTTATAAATAGCAAATCATTTCTATAGCTTTCTTCACCAGTGTCATGTTTTAACAGTGCTGAATGTGGACAAAAGTGTCCATAAGTAAGAGAAGGCTGGCCCCAATAAAGTAGGACAAATATTTCACTCAGGAAGAATTAAAACAAGGTTAGTAGATGACTATACCTGAGGATAGAGAAGGCACCATTAATCTGAGAATGAAGGAGGGGAGAGGGGCAATCTTGTGGAAACCAGCCTGCAGGTCAGTCAGAAGTCTAAAAAGTACCATATAACCCGGATATGCAATTTGGGATATAAACCCAAAGGACTCATATTTCACTATAGCAATATGTCTTCATCTGTGTTTTTGGCTTCACTAGTCACAGAGGCAGAAAATGGAAACAGCACAGATGTCCATCAGCTGATGAAAGTTGAATTAAAATATGTCATATTTAAACAATATAATTTTGTTCAGTTATAAAGAGAAACAAAAATGGGGGGGTTTCAGATAATTGTAGGGAAATGGCAAATGAACAAACAAACTAACTAACCAACTAAAACAACAATGTTGAATCAAGCAATACAGTCTCTGGAAGACAATCACTTATTCTCTTCTATAAGTGGAGTTTAGCTGTAGATTATTATTTTTTTGTTTTTATCTTGAAGATATATGACACAAAATAAGGGGATTGGATTACTGGCAATACTATGGAAATCAGTATGTGGAAAAAGTTAAGTGCCTATTCAGTTGGGTAATGGACAATAGTGATGAAGGGAAAATGGTTTAAAATGAAAGGTTATTAAAAACCTATGTGGAAAATTACATTTTTAAGCTAATTAAAATATATAGGTTAGAAAATAGTAGTTTGCAGGTAATTGCCCCGTGTGGGCAAACAATGCTCCATGCAGAGGTTATGCATCATTAAATAAAAATCCCAATGTCAGATATAGAATGCTTCCTTATAATTTGTTGATCAGGAAGGCCTTGGAAGTCACCAAAATGATATAGGATATCATATTGCTCATAGATTCTATCTTAGTGTATTGCTGTAATAAAACACTATGACCAAAGCAACCTATAAAGAAGAAAGTATTTAATTTGACTTATGGTTTCAAAGGGCTAGAGTCTATGATTCATGATTGACAGAACTACTGAGAGCTCACATTTTGATCTGCAAGGAGGATAGAGAGACAGAGAGACAGACAAAGGCAGATTCAGAGACAGAGACACGGGTACTATGGTGCCAGTATGTACCCAATGAAAAGTCTATACCCAGTAGTAAATTTCTTCTACCATGGCCACACGTAATCCCTCCCAAACAATTCTACCAAACTGGAATTATATATTAAAATATGTGAGCCTGCAAAACCATTCTCATTCAAGCCACCACATTAATGTCCACAAGAACTAAACGATAAAACACTTCTCCTGAAAAGAGCATTAACATTAGTTGTAACACAGTAAAAATCAAGTTGTAGTTGAGTTGGACAAGTCCTTAAAGACACAAAGTAGACTACTGTGAGGGGGGGAAATGCCTTCAGTGCTCTTTTGTGTAGCAGTTTTATCTGAAGCAATTTATCTTGGAGGAAATCTTCCTAAGACTCAGGAGGTTAAAAAGAATCTAAAGCAGCAGGGTAATCTATACTGGGGTAAAGAATTCCACACTTTAGGGAAGTTTCTTAAATTCAAGATGTAAACAACTCAACAGCTTCAGGAAATACCTGAAACTAACCATACTCCTTCCTCCCCAAGTATAAAAGCAGTAAGGACTACCAAAAGCCTCTTTCAGACAAGCTAAGCTGCCTGAAGTAGGCTCATACAAACTGGGCTCCTTGGGAAGGGCGCTCTCTGGTCTCCTAAACTGACTGCTGGTTGTGAAGAGTATTCCATGGTTCCAGTTTTTGATAGCTGTTACCTATGATATGCTTGACTATTAGTGATACAGCTCTTTTTTTTTCAGTTATTTCTGCTTCTATAAGTAACACCTCACAGATATCCCTGAAAGCAACACCAAGAAACCCATTCACTCAACAGCTAGACTTCAGGGCTTTCTTTACTTTGGACTGTTGTCAGTTCATTTTCATAGTGAGGACACCTTTACTTTTATCTCACCAGGAATAGTGTCAAAGGACATAGTCCTACCCTGATGTGAATCAAATAAACTACAATATCATCCCATCAGGAAAATTATGTCCAATAGTTTAGTGAAGGACATAAAAGATTCCGGATTAGATTGAAGGCTTAATTCACAGGAAAGAATTCATACTTGGCACTATGAATCTGGACAAAATCTTAATGCATGTGGTAGGGATTATAGTCCAAAGAGAGAATCTTCCTTCTCTTGCTGTGAAAAAGTGGACATTTTAAAACTGCCTTCTAAATATTCATGTTTCTACCCACATCTACGTGTTCCTTTTAGCTTTAATCAGAGTTTCTGAAATAGGTGACAGTTTATGCAGATTCATAACTAGTCAATGTGTTGACAGCTTACCTATATAGGGCATGCATATCACCTTTATCCAATTCTCAATAAAACAATAAAGGTGAGGCTTGCAACAAATGTAAAAGTAGAGGTTGGGAAGATAGCTCTCGCTTAAGCACTGTCTTGTAGATATGCTATGGCAGCTGAACTCATGAACTCATAGCAGTAGTGTTTACCTACTTGGACAAGACCATAATGTTGGCCCTAGCAAGAAGGCTCATAATGTCTCACTCTTCCTGAGAGACTCTAAATGGTTAATGGTTCCTAGGATTGGACTCAAAGTTAGGGTTATGTTTCTTACCAGTACAACCTCTGGTACTTTGCTCTTTCTGGATTAACAATATCCTCAAGTCATGCTTATGCAGGTGGTCCTAATTAAATGCACTGCACCACAAATAAAAGTCTTGAAAGCAGTATTAGGAAGGAAGTGTGTGTGTGTGAATGTGTGCGTGAAATACATGTATATAATATATATGGTACTTATATAATTGTGAAATAATACTTTTTTTAAAGAGAGACACTGATATGATGTTTATATAATTAATCAATAACTATAATGTTTCATTTTCTTTCTGATAAAAATCATTGCGACTACCTCACAGTCATGCAAATCCAGGATAGAATTTGCCCCCCCTTCCCAAAATTATAAATAATAAAACTGCCAAAGGAACTATGGACAGGTGTGTACAAGTAATGTGTGTATTCACTAATTTATCATGCCAAACATTCACAATAAGCAAGTGTGCATGTGTTTACATCTAAATACATTTGGTACTTGAGATATTCCAAAGCGTGCATGTCTGTGTGGGTCTGTGTGACTCTAACAGAATGACACCCATATATATATATATATATATATATATATATATATATATATATATGTTAATAAACCCAGGGTCCATGCCTATCAAATTTGTATGCAGCACAATATATTTATGAATCATTGGGTGGTGTTTTTTTCTTTCTTTTGGTTTTTAATTTGTTTGGATGGTTTTCATTTGTTTTGGTTTTGTTTTTGTTTTGTCTTGTTTACTAGGTCTTTGGGCTATCTAGTCTCTCGCCCGTGATTTCCCAAGTAGTATTGGGTATCAGTTCCTTCTCATGGAGTAGGTCTTAACTCAAATAAGACATTGGTTGGCTATTCCCACAAGTTCTGTGCCACTATTGCCCTAGCATATTTTGCTTTTTTTTTACTTAATTTTATTTCTTTTACTTATTCCCTTTACATCCCACTCACTGGTCTCCCTACCCTCTCCAACAATCCTTCTCCCATCCCTCATCTGCTTTTCCTCTGAGCAGGTGAGTTCCTCCTGGACATTCCCTCCGACCCTGGCTCTTCAAGTCTCTGTGAGGCTCTGTGCTTCCTTTCCCACTAAGGCCAGACAAGACAGCCCAGCTAGTAGAACATATGCCACATTTAGGCAACAGGTTTTGGGATAGAGTCCATCCCAGTTGTTCAGGTGATACATCTACACCATGTAATAGTATTCAACTATTAAATACTAAGATACCATGAATTTCGCATGGAAATAAATGGAACTTGAAAATATCATCCTGAGTGAGGTAATCTAGTACCAAAAGGACATGCATGTATATACTCATAAGTGGATATTTGTCTTAAAGCACAGTTACCATGCTACATTCCACAGACCCCAAGAAACTAAACAAGAAGAAAGGCCCAAGAAAAGAAGCTTGAATCTCACTTAGAAACAGAAATGTAATAGTTTTAAGAGGCATATGGAGGGGGTAACTGAGAGGAAGGAGTATGGGGACAGAAATGAGGAATTCAGAATCTCATGTGGGGAAGGACAGGAGAGATGGCTAGATGGCCAGGGAAATGAGTGGAAATTGGCAATTGATGGGGTGAGGAGGTGGTTTACATTTCCAGGAGAATGGAGGCACTCAAGAATCAACAGGAGTGATCTTTGTAGTGACTTGTCACATTGGAGATGTGGAACCTGAAAAGGCTACTTCCTATAACCAGACAGGGAACCACAGTGGAACTATAGATACACCAATCCAAACAAAAAACGTTTAACACCAAATTTATACTATCTACAAGTAATGCAGGCACCGGGGAGGGAGCAGAGACTTAGGGAATGGATAACCAATAACTGGCCTAACTTGAGACTCATCCCATGGGGAAATACCAACCCCTAACACCATTAATAATACTTTGTTATGCTTTCAGACAGGAGCATATTGTCGTCTGAAAGGCTCCACCCAGTAGCTGACTCAGATAGATGCAAACACCCACAGCAAAACAGTGGATGGAGCTTGAGGAGTGTATGGAAGAATGGAAGGAAGGAGTATAGGCCCTGAAGGAGATAGGAACTCCGCAGGAAGACCAACAGAGTCCCATAGGATAGTTTCAATCATGAAAGAATGTAGAACAGAACTTTTGTGACTATGTTGGTGTCCAAATTTTTCTTCCCATAACTGGCAGAGTACTTCCCTGCACAAAGAGACTGGAATGCTGGAAGAACCTCCATGTAGGCACCAATTTGACTGCTCCATGTTCAATGGGTATTGTGGATGTTGTGGCCAGCAATGCCCCCTCCCACACTACTAGTCTGCAGACAACAATCCATTGTCTTAGCATCAGCCTGAGTTGTTTGGTGATTTCTATGGGGTATCCTGGACCAACAATTCAGGTGATTTGCAACTCATTCATTCCAGTAGAAACTTCGACCAGCTAGAAAAGACAGTTGAAACTCTATATCCCCCATTTCTAAAAGTCCTTATTAAAATTATCTTCATAGATTCCAGAAAGCTTTTACTGTACTCTGGTTTCCATATATCTTTCCATATTCCCCTCAATTTGAGCCACCTATCTCACATGCTTGGCTGCCATCCCATCCCCCACCACCTGAGCTTATCTGCTCCAGTCCTCATCCCTAATTCAACCAATAAAATCTGTTTAATTTCCCCTTCCCAAGGAGATCAATGTGTGTCCCTGATTTAGACACCCACTCTCTGGTTCTGTGGATTTCAGGATAGAGCATTTTTTTTGGATATGTATACCCAAAGGTGGTATAGGTTGGTTTTTAGGAAATTTACAATGTTCTGGGGAATTACCATATTGATTTCTACAGTGGTTGCGCAACATGCACATCCTCACCTTTTTGAGCTGTCAACTTTTCTATTAATTTTAACAATTCTGACAGGTATAAGATAGAATTACAAGGTAGATTTGATCTGTATTTTCATGATGGTTAAGGATGATAAATAGTCCTTTAAATCATTCTCAGCCACTTGAGATACATCTATTGAGAACACTGTTTAGATATTTACCAGGTATTTTAATTAAATTATTTGATGTTTTGATATATAATTTCTTGAGTTCTTTATATATTTGATTTTTAGCCCTCATATAGTCCCTTCCTATTCCTCCACACTATCTCCTATGAGAGAGTGAAGCACCCCTGGGTGTCCCTCTACTCTGGCACATCAAGTCTCTATAGGGTTAAGCAAATCCTCTCCCTCAAACGCCAGAAAAGATAGCCCAGTTAGGAGGATTGATTCTACAGACAAGAAACAGTTTTAGGAACAGTCGCTGCTCCAGTTGTTGGGGGACTCACATAAATATTGAGTTGCACATCAACTGTGCTGGAGGCCTAGGTGCAGCCATTGTAGGCTCTATGGTTGGTGATTCGTTTTTTTGAGAGTATCCAAGGGTTCAGATGATTTGACTTTCTTTTTCTTCCTGTGCAGTTCCTAGCCCATCAGAAGCCCTCAATCCTTCCCCCAACACTTTGACGTCTCCCTTTCCAATTTGTATCTACTTGATCTTCATAGTTGTTACTCTAGATAAAACTTCAAGTACTATATTGAGTAGATATGGAAAGAGTGGACAACCTTTTTTAGTCCTAATTTTAGAATCACTTTGAGTTTCTTTTCATTTATTTTGATGTTGGCTATAGGCTTGCTGTAAGTTGTGATTATTCTATTTAGGTCTGTCCCTTGTTTTCTTGATTCCTGCAAGAAACATTGCTTATCTGATCTTGATTTACCTTTGGTAAGTTGTTGTACCTATCAAGAAAATTATTCATTTCTTTTGTATTTTTCAATTTAGTGGAGGACATGATTTTACAGTATGCTCTTTTGATTCTCTGGCTTTCCTTGGTGTATGTCATTATGTCTATCATTTAGTTTTTTAATTTGTTTTTATATTCTTCTCCATCTTATAGTTAGTTGGGTAAGGTTTTGTCTGTCTTGGTGATTTTCAAGAAGAAATAATTCTTTGCTTAATTGATTCTTTGTCTTTAACTCTTTATTTGTATTTTATTGATTTCAGAACTCAGATTGCTTAATTTTTTTCTTTGTTTCTGCATTTGTTTGTTTGTTTTTTGCTTTCTTTGTTTAGTCAGGGTATCTCACTGAACCCACGGTTCATTTTCAAGTGTTTTTCTCATTATTTCTTAGATTATTCATAACTATAATGCAGGTACTTTTAAAATCTACACTGAGAAAAACGCTTTTCATTGTGTATCTGTATTCCTAATATGTCCTTTTCTACATGGAGTACAAAAATCACATTTTCATTCTCTCAAAGGGATATTCTTTTCTGTGACCCTAGCAAAAAGGTCTCTGAAACGGTACAATTAACCCTGGTAGCTAACAAAGGAAGAGAAGGTATCTATAATATTTCATTACCAAGAATATACAATTCAAATTACTCTGTATTAGATCATTTAGAGAAAATGCATATCCCTGATATCAAAGTATGTTGAACATTTCTTTAGGTGTTTCTCAGTCATTCAAGATTCCTCAGTTGAGAATTCTTTACTTAGCTCTATACCTCACTTTTAATAGGATTATTTGGTTTTCTAGAGTCTGACTTTTTGAGTTCTTTGTATATTTGGGTATTAGCCCTCTATCAGATAATGAATAGTTGGTGAAGATCTTTTCCCAATCTGTAGGTTGGCATTTTGTCCTATTGACATTGTTCTTTGCCATACAGAAGCTTTTGAATTTTATGAGGTCTCATTTGTCAATGGTTAATCTTAGAACTTGAGCCATTGGTGTTTTGTTCAGGAAAATTTCCCCTGTGACAATGTGTTTGAGTTTCTTTCCCACTTTTTCTCCTATTAGATTAAATGTATCTGGTTATGTAGAGACCCTTGATCCACTTGGACGTAAGCTTTGTATAAGGATCTAAGATTGTATCAATTTTCCTTCTTCTTGTTGATGCCAAGAAGTGCTTGCTAAAAGGAGCCTGGTATAGATGTCCCCTGAGAGCCTCTGCCATTACCTGACTAATACAGATGCAGATACTCACAGCCAACCAGTAGCCTGAGCCCCAGGACTGCAATAGGAATGTTAGGAGAAGGACTGAAGGAGCCGAAGGGTATTGTAACCCCATAGGAAGGACAACAGTATTACTAACCAGATTTCTCATAGTTCCCAGATTTCTCATAGTTCCCAGGGACTAAACCACCAACCTGAGAACACATGGAGGGACCCATGGCTTCAGAGGACCAAGGGCCTCCCTTCCCATTGATGCCAGATAAGGCAATCTTCTGCTACATATGTCTGAAGGCTTGATGCCCCAGTGTAGAGGGATATCAGCGTGATGAGGTGGGAATGTATGGGTGGGTGGTGAAGCATCCTCTTAGAGGCAAAATGGAGGATGATGGCATAGGGGAGCTGCAGTGGGTAAGAGGGGCAACATTTGAAATGCAAATAAGTAAAATAACCAATAAGAAAGAAAATGCCCATGCTATATATTCTTAAGCCATGTGTCTGAGTATGTGATTATAAAATTGATAGACTTGAGTTTCATGCGTTTATCAAATTGTATCTTATATCTTGGGTATCCTAAGTTTTGGGCTAATATCCACTTATCAATGAATACATATTGTGTGAGTTCTTTTGTGATTGTGTTACTTCACTCAAGATGATGCCCTCCAGGTCCATCCATTTGGCTAGGAATTTCATAAATTCATTCTTTTTAATAGCTGAGTAGTACTCCATTGTGTAAATGTACCATAATTTCTGTATCCATTCCTCTGTTGAGGGACATCTGGGTTCTTTCCAGCTTCTGGCTATTATAAATAGGGCTGCTATGAACATAGTGGAGCATGTGTCCTTTTTACCGGTTGGGACATCTTCTGGATATATGCCCAGGAGAGGTATTGCTGGATCCTCCGGTAGTACTATGTCCAATTTTCTGAGGAACCGCCAGACTGATTTCCAGAGTGGTTGTACAAGCTTGCAATCCCACCAACAATGGAGGAGTGTTCCTCTTTCTCCACTAGCTTCTCCATTGGGAGCCCTGTGATACATCCAATAGCTGACTGTGAACATCCACTCCTGTGTTTGCTAGGCCCCGGCATCGTCTCACAAGAGACAGCTATATTTGGGTCCTTTCAGCAAAATCTTGCTAGTGTATGCAATGGTGTCAGCGTTTAGAAGCTGATTATGGGACGGATCCCTGGATACAGCAGTCTCTAAATGGTCCATCCTTTCATCACAGCTACGAACTTTGTCTCTGTAACTCCTTCCCTGGGTGTTTTGTTCCCAACATGATGTACTAACCAGAACCCTGGAGCTCTTGTCTCTAGCTGCATATGTATCGAAAGATGGCCTAGTCGGCCATCAATGGAAAGAGAGGCCCATTGGACTTGCAAACTTTATATGCCCCAATATAGGGGAATGCCAGGGCCAAAAGAATGGGAATGGGTGGGTAGGGAAGTGGGGGGCGCTATGGGGGACTTTTGGGATAGTATTGGAAATGTAATTGAGGAAAATATGTAATAAAAATATATATAAAAAAAAGAATAAGGCAGGAAATAGGGAAGGGGCACTGTCTCAATGGATAATAATAATTTTTAGATTGTTAAAAAAAATAAATAAAAAAAAATAAAAAAAAAATAAAATTGATAGACTGACTGTCCCATGCTTACTGAATATAACTTAAAAACATCCATAACAATTTTGTTAATTCAGATGTGTTGGAATTCCTCCATCAGTCTTCATTTAATGTTCTGTTGATATGCTATTTGTTTTCCTAAGACACTAAATTTTTCAGTGGAAGCTACAGAAATTTGTCTAAGGAATGTTTCACCGGTATTGAGCAGTTTTAATTATGACTTCTGTCTCCATTATCCCTTGCAAACAATAAAATCAGAGCTGGAGACAGATTTCTAAATTCATATGACAAAAGCCATGAGAGACATAGGCATGCCATTTTCGTTTACATGACCTTAAAATTTAAATCCCTTTAAAAAGTAAATGCACAAAAGTGAAAGAAAAGTTTGAACACTGAAATGAAACTGCTATCTGGGCACACTTCTCAACATCCGACTTGCTTACAGTTACCTGTGTCAGAATGAGAAATATAGTAGACAAGGCCAGTTACATGGCCAGCACACTTCAATAATTCCAGAAAAAATACTTCACAAAATCCATTCCTGTGTTCATAAGCAATATACAGAAACATGGGAACTGCAGAAAACACTACTTCTGTGTAAAACCAATCTTATTACAGCATCAATCATTTTGATATCAAGGAGGTTTCTATCTCAATGCTCACCGATCCTAAAAGGACAAGTTGATTGAACTAGAATGATTGCTGTGTTAGAGAAAAGGAATTATTTATTTTTGCAACTAGGATTTCTTGTTTGTGACCTTAGAAATGAGAGTGGTAATAAAGTTCAAATGTGAGAAAATTATTTGGAAAATATTCTTTCATAGGGTCAGAAAGTGAAGGAGGGTCCTGATGTAGATATGATTCAGGAATCTTAAAATTAGTAGTGATAATAATAATCATTAAAATTTCTTATTTTTTGTTGCATATAGTTCCTTTGAAGTCACAGCACCTGGCAAGTCACGTTCTATGAAACATAACATATCATAACAACTAGGAAGAAAGTATATGTTTCTTATTCTCTGACAGGTAAAAGTAATTAGATAGTACAAAATAATACATAATTGATAAATAAGAAGGATGGAAAATTTTAAAGCAAGATATGATAAGTGACCAACAAAAAAGAATTTACAAACCAAGAAATGTGTGTGAGTACCACTAGGAATAACTTAGGTTTTCATGAAGAATCTGTCATGAAGATCCATATTTACTGTCCATGCATACTAAACTGAAGAGCCAATCCCTTATTTGCAAGTAGGTAAGGATCTAGAAAACTCTTTCAAATGAAATATGATTGGTAGTATGGCAAATTAATTTCTAGTTCATTAAAGCAATATGTTTCTGCTTCATGTCTTTCCATTTCCAGATGTTTTATGAAAATCACTGTATTTCCCTGGGAAACAACATGGTAAAGTTGAATGAATTATAGTTGATAATCATTATTTTAAGAAGATCCATATATAATCCAGGCATAGGACATATAGGCAGCTACTCATTTCATAGTTCCAACACATATTTGAGGCCCTGCATATTGATGAATCTCTTTATTTATCTTAAATTAGCAAATAAAACGAGCCTAAAGCTTTCTTAAGGCAGAAGACAAAACATCCACCTACAAGATATTTAATCAATATAGCAAGTTAATTCAACAGATTAATGTAAGACATATGATAAAACTGTAAGACTGAAATTTAGACAAATATAGAAGTTGGAAATAAGAAAAAATCTTATTACAGATGGTATTGGAGGGCCTGTGTAGAAAAGACATTCTATGTAGTAGGGGAAGGCAAGTGTGAAGGTCAAAAAGAGAAATAAATAAATAATGAGGAGTATATACATTTGAGAAACAGAGAGCTATTAAATAACATCAGGAATTGAATGTAATAATATCAGGGAGGGATGAGTGGGGGTTACTATGAGAGCCAGATATATGAGCATGACTCTGAATCTGTACTTTAATCCTTTAGGTATGAGAGGCAATGCTGAACTAACCACTCTAAGAGCAACATGTTGCATTTTCTTATTGGGAAAGGTTTTTCTGTAACTACAAAGAGAATTAATTGGAGAATACACAAGACTTACAGGACATGCTAGTTAGGATGCATTGCCATTAATCCAGATACATAATCATATTGAATGTGATACCTAATAAATGTGGCATGATAACTGAGGTGGGAATGAAGGTATTTCGATGGGTGAGAAAGTATTCTGTCAACACAGACACCATTGAACTCCAATGCTAGTCATTTAAATTTCATTCTAGATTCTGCTTTATTTATTTAGCATCAAGTCTGTTCTGAGCCTTTCATGAAGCTCACATACACACACACACAAAGAAGGGGGGAGGGAGAGGGAGAATATATTGTATCATTTGGTGGTTCAGCCAGCTTTTACTGGCTTTAAACATTAAGTGAAAATAAATATTTGGGCTTCTTATTACGATGTGTTAGTGACCCAGAGAATGTTAGAGCTTGTATTTAGGAGATGCCATATGTTCCCTTCAAAAGCATAAAAAATGAATCAAGTAAAGTTGTTGTGATTGCACAGATAGCTAAAATACAGAATAATAAAAGTAATTAATTCACCCTTTAAAGACAAAACTACAACTATTAGGCATAATCCATGGATCTATGTTCCGAAGATCTCTAGTCATAATGGACTGACTTATGCTTCTGTTCTTACTTTAGCTGCATAATATTTCTGAATTCGCGTCAACATCTAAGAATGAACCAATTCTAATTTTATAGATTGAGATATCTGGCCTATGGTTGCACACAGGATTATTGGAGAGAGGATAATTTTTTATATATTTTGATTTGTTTTTAATCATCAGAGTTCTCTATTCTCCTTGTCACTGGACACAAAACCAGCCTTACTGTAAAAGCCTCTGCTAGAGGGCATGCTGTATAGGTTCTAACACATCTCAGGGGATTTATTTCTGTCGTTCTTTAGACAGGTAATAGGCTGATATGCTTAGTAAGTTCAGTTAGAACAACATCCATGAGAGCCTGGAGAATGGATCCATCCTCTCTTTCACTGATATAAGCTTCTGATGTTGCTGCATTTTTATTGTGAGCTCTCCGTGTATTAGTTCTGAGCTTCATTACTGGCACGCTGTAAAGGGTATATCTTGTTCTATTATAAAGAAGAGTGTCTAGATTATCAAGGAAGGCACGAGTGATACTGAAGTGGGCCAGCATAAGGAATAAATTAGAATGGTGGGACTATAATCTGCTTGGCACATAGGCTTTCTCTCTTTTAACAATGACATTTGCAATCTAGAACCTTCACCTATATATACTATTCACCCAGACTTAACAATCCTAGGATAGACTGTGTATTGAGTCACATATGTATTCCTCTCCTATGAATGGAATAACGTTATCTTCCCCTTGACAACCACCAACATGTTTCTTTTTGTAGACACCCTCTATTCAAATATACTTCAGTACATATAGATATGGAAAGTTGTGGCCTACCTAGCATTTGCCAGTTTTGGACACATAAACAATAAAGTAAACTATGTCCTTTTAGTGAACTTAGAAAGTAAAATAAAGAAGAAAAGAGTTATAGGACTGTTTAACTTGTTAGCTAAAAGTCTTGGCAGGTGCTGAATAACAAGTGAATACTTGTATCCATACTACCTTGTGTTCTGCAAGGTTAGAGCTTTTACACTTTTGCTTTCAGATGGATCTCTTGTTTTAAACAGTAGTAAAAAGAAAAATCATCATAATTCCATATTTTCACAATAATAATTTAGTCTCTAGAACCTGTACAAAGTTATAGCCATATGAGGTTCATAAATAAGGAACATGGTGTGTTGACTTGAAATCTGAAGTTGATAACCCCTCAACCTCTCCTATCAAATTAAGTCTTAATATACATTCATTAATACACTGTCCTTGTGTGCATAGATTATGAAATCTACACAAAAGATAAATATTTTAACACTATAATTCTATTATTATTTACTAATCTCATTTCCTAGACTTGAGAGATGTATTTGAATAAAACAACACTTTATTAATTGCTATTGTAAATTCAGTAAATTTTAAATAGTCTCAATTAGTTTTAGTGTTTAGAAATATTACGAAAAGGCATGCAGCCATACTTCCTTACATATCATGGAATATATATCATAATATATTTAGTTTACATCTTTTAAACATAGGGTATAACCTTACCAATTTACTTATCTTATTATAGGGAAAATTTTCTACCACTGTTTTCTAAGTTATTATTTTTACATTTAATGAAAATTTAACATTCACCTAAAGTAATTAGGGAAGACAATGTAAGCTATGGAATGCAATGTCGTGAATCAAATGGCATCTCTAGCCCCACAAATGGTTGACATGGTTGTAAGATCAGCCATGTTCTAGAGATAACTCAGGGCCAGGACATGTACAGCTCTTACAAAGCACAGGAGCTTGCTTGGTTTCCAGCATCCATTTATCCTCCAGAAATTCTAGCTCTTGGGATCCAACAACCTCCTAGTGCTTTGGTAGGAGACACATGCATGTGCCAAACACACACATACACATAAATAAATGTAAAAGTATTTTTAAAAGCTAAATCTGTCTATACCTAAAATCTGTTTCTTGAGGGGCTAAGACAAAGAATCAGACTGTGTTCAAGTCAGCATAAGCAAAATAGAGTGATCCTTGCTCAACCTCATTGAAAACAAAATAGATAAATCAACACCAGTTTTACATAATCTTTGTAAGTATTAATAGTCTTAAATTACTAACATAGAGTCAGGGAATATAATATGTATCCTTAGCTACAAGTACTTTTAAAATGTGCAAATAAAAATTTTAAAGTACAAGCATTATTCTGAAAGTTTTGGCATACAGAAGTGTCACATTTTTCACACCAAAATTGATTCTGTTATCCACACAACAATTAGTCTCTTAACTCATTTTTCTGATGTCTGTACTTCTTTTACTAAACCTAATAATAGAATATAAATAACTTATAGCAGAAGTAAATAACTTTATGTACACAAGCTTTTGTCAAGTAATAAAACACACTTCTGTATCCAAAATTTTCCAAGTTAGTTAGTTAGTTCTCAAAGTTTATACTGGCTTTTTGTTTTTGTTTAATCTTTTATTTGATCTTTTTTGTTATGTCTTGTTCACAAGATAGAAACAAGACAACAATCACAGGAGTAATAACAGTAATACTCTTCTTGAATGCTAATTGCCAGGTAGCTGTGGCTAAGCATGGTCCTCAAGTAATAACAATGTTTGTTCAATAGTATTGGAAAAATAATGAAGGATATTTGAGAAGTGAAATAGACCTCACTTCATTCATATTACCTGTATCTAAAAGAAGCTGAAGTATGCTAAAATGTTTTCAATGTACTCTGAATTACAAAATGAAATATTTCTTTAATTTGCATTATTTCATTATATGAGTGTCCAGGCTTCACTATCTTGGAAATCTGAAGGAAAAGCAGATTTATTTTTTATTGGACATTTTACATATTTACATTTCAAATGTTATCCCTTTCCCAGTTTGCCCTCTGGAAATCCCCTATACCATCCTCCCTTCCCCTGCTTCTATGAGGGTGCTCCAAGGTCTCTCAGTCTCTGCATAATGTCTACTTTAGGAGAAAACTTCTCTGATTATGGTTTAGCAAGTCACTGATCTCTTATTATAGCAGAATGTCATTTTATTGCTTTGTTTTTGTTGTTAATAACATAGTGTGTGGCTTTATCCTAACTCTCTGGGCTATCTCCTTGTTCTTGGTCACTCAAGCAGTGTTAGATGTGGTTCTATCTCATGGAGTGGATCTTAAGTCAGTTCATGTATTTCCTCTTTACTCCCTCAAACATTGGGCTACCATGTCCTAGCATATCTTTCAAGTAGCACAGCTCTGTTGGCCAATGGATTTGTGGCAAGGTTGATTCTTTTGTCTCTCTTTTGATAATCTGCAGAGTAAATTCCATACCACAGTCAGTAGAACATAGGAATGAAAATTCTGCCAATGTAGATCAAAAGGTTTGCTTTGAACAAAGAAAAAGAAAAAAAAAATATCACACCCAAAAGGAGTTGAGGAAAGGGGCTGAAGAGATGGCTCAGTGGTTAAGAGCACTGATTGCTCTTCCAAAGGTCCTGAGTTCAATTCCCAACCACCACATGGTGGCTTACAACCATCTGTAATGGGATCTGATGCCCTCTTCTGGTGTGTCTGAAGAGAGCAGTGATGTACTCATATACATAGAATAAATAAATCAATCTTTTAAAAAATGAATAGAGGAAAAGAAATAATAAACATGAGTCTGAAAATAATAAAATGCAAACATTTAAAAATTGACACAAAGAATTAATGAAACAAAGAGTCAATTCTTTGAGAAAATCAATATAATTGATGAATCTTTATCCAAATTAAATAAAAGGTGGAGAGAAAATATCCAAATTAACAAAATTAGAAATAAAAAAGGGGACAGAACAATAGATATGGCAGAAATTCAGAAAATCACTGTTCACTTAAAAGACTCTTTTATCTCAAATATATATTGAGCACAACTCTTACTATTTTGTAATTTATAAAGTACAAGATAGACTAACACCTAGTCCATCATTATTATCAGTAAAATAGAACACTGTCATCTTTCCTAACTTAAATACTTATAATTCTACACCTGACTTATGACCTGGCTTTAGATTGTTTGCATCTGAAAACCATCCTCTCAAATCTGTTCTCTCAATGTAAATAGCCTGGGTTGGCTATGAGACTTCAAATAGTCTTTCAAGACCGTCAGAAATCTGAGAATGACCAAAATTATCTGAATATACAGGAAGCCTAACATGGCTTCCAGACTGAGACAAAATGTAGAGACAGCTGCTACCCATACAGCCCGAGTATGCCAGGAATTTGGAGCATCAGTCTTCAGCATTCTGGCTCAGGATCATCTGACAGACGTTTGAGAAACAGGAATTATTAAGGACTAGCCTACTCTGTCTCACCTGAACTAAGCTGTCCTAACCTGTAAATTGTGTCCTTTCAAGAACAATACAGGTCTGCAGGAGAGATAAGCAATTTCTACCCAGTGGCCATCTGGCCAGAATGTACAACCTCACCTGGAGGTAAGATAATCCGTTGCTTGTTTGAATCCACAAATTCGAAGCTGTTAGGAGCAGATTTGTTTCAACAACAAGTGAATAAATAACATTAAATATCATATTCTGTGGCTCTCTGACATTTTTGAAAACCAACTATCTATGTAAAGCAATCTGGATTGTTCTCTGTTAACTACACCCAGCTATTTCTAATTGAATATCTTGAAAACACCCTAACAATAAACACAGAGCCATGAATTTGCTATCTGACCCTTACTTAACTCACAGGCTTAATCATCTCAGATCAGTTATAGAAGGGCTGGATCTAAACCCTGTACTTTAAAATTTTTTGTATCAATAGAAAAAATTTATTCCAATGATAACCTTGATTTTGTGTCAATGATTTCTGTACCAAAATAAGAAATTATGACTTCAACTTAGTAACAATTATAAAAATTTCTATCAAATGATTTTCTGGCTATACAATCAATTCTATCTATTCCCTCCCTGTACCAATTATGACCATTTCTAAATTCCCTAGAAGGACAATCTTAGAATAATCACTTCCAAACCCTAAGGTCAGGGAACTGTGACAACTACTTCTCATAACTTCTTCAAGCTGAATATAGGCATTAAGATATTTTTGAAGGGGGGAGGGTAGGGAAAATGGGGGAGTTGGTTGGCCTTAAGAAGGCCACATCAACAATTGTCTTAGTCTCTGATGTCTGTGTCCTGATTGGATCAGGCTGAAAGTACAAGACATCAGGAGTTCAAGCATGTCAGTTCAGCATGTCTGACAATGAGACTCACCAAGGATATGTAGCCTGTAATATATAAATCTCAAAACAACACTTTCGTATCATCAAGATAACTTTTTTTTTGTTTGATTCTCTGGAATCTAGCTCTTCAGGGGGTCTCCCTTCATCATACCTAATCTATATTACTCTGGAAGATATATAGACACTAATCAAATTTTCTAAAAACACAAAGACACATTTTCTCCTAAATCAGCATAGCCTTGAGCCAGTAACCAGAAAAATCTTTATATTGACCTCTCCCAGAGAAATAAAATAGCCACAAAACTCAAAATCATACCCATTTTGAAAATTTAAAAAATCCAAAACAAATGAAATAAACTAAAATCCTGTATGTGCCTAGTCTTAGGTCTCCTCTATTTTGCCATGCGGGATAATAACCCAAAATTTCCATGGAGCCCTCCTTAGACAGAATTTGAGTATCCTGTAAGGTGTATTAGAGCAAGATATCTTTATACCATCTTTAAAACAATTGATTCAAACTTTCACTAATATCTGCCTATAGGAAGCAGGTAGTCTTTACTTCTTAAGCTCTCTGCCTATAGAAGCCATCTTGTTATACCATCTATCTGTTGGGCTCTTTACCTGGAGCCACAGACATTTTTAATTAATACCTGTTCACTGCCCACTCTACTATAAGTCAGTGACTAATTTTCCCTATCCTAGTTCCAAACCTCACGCAAAATTCCCCACCTGATTTGGACAAGTCTGTATATACATATATCCTAAAAGCAAATAATTCCAATTTTATAAATTCACAGTTCAAGCAATCTCTGCCCCAAGAAGTAGTCAACTTCCATTCTATAGCTCTCAAACTCAGAGCAGCCTGCACTCCCCACAGCAGGGGATCTCAGAGCCTGAGAGCAGTTTCCTTGTTTCAAAGTTCAAGTGCTTGAGTGACTCATCCAGTGCTACCCAGCTACTCACTTAGAAATAAAATTCTAACTCTCAGGCTAATAATATCAGATTTCTAGTGGATATTTGCCCAACCTGTTGGTTCACCACCTATTGCAGGAAAAAAAAAAAAAAGTCCTGTGCTATAAAGAACAAGTTACCTGCAGGCTGGCCCTGCCATTCACTTGTGTACGATGGCCAAACAGCTATTTGTGTTCAGGAGGAATCTATTTTGGTTTTTTGTTTGTTTGCTTGTTTGTTTTTCATTATAATTAAACAACTTGATGGGCTTCAGCTGGTCACCGTCTTCAAGAATGGCTCTCCTATAGTAACTTTTGACCAACTTTTTAAAAAAGATTTTATCTTTAATTGTATGGGTATGACATTTTGACTGCATGTTCATACGTACTTATAACCTGTGTGTGCTTGGTGCCTGAAAAGTCCAGAAGAGGGCATGGCATTCACTGGAACTGAAGTTAGAGAAGACTCAAAGCTGGCACATGTGCTGAAAACCAGTACTAATTGTCTGCAAGTACAGCCAGTGCTCTTAACTGTTCAGCCATCTCCCTAGCCCTTACAAACTTTTTTTTTAAGTAACTCGGTTGATTTCATTTCAAAACTCCCTAAGAGACCAAATTGGTTAGGATATAAGCAAGTGACATAAACTGGATAATGTCAGCATCTATGTTAAATAATATTCTTCCAAAAGGCTATCTGAGATGTGTTATGAAAACCTTCCCAGACAGAACTCAATTTTAGATTATTAGTGAGTCTCCAATATTGTATAGCTCTACATTTTGCAAGGCAAGTATCAGAAGGTCTTACTGACAATATAAAATTCTTTCTATACTTAATTTAACATATCAAGCCAGATTTAACTGAATTAGTCTTGATTTTCTCTTATTTAGTTATAGTTTTATAGAATGGTAATCACAAGATAAGAATAAATAGGCTATAGATATTTGAAATATGCAAAATATAGTTAGTGGGCACACAAGTGAGCTTACGTTTTTATTATTGTGTCCACATTATCATAATCTTCTAAATAACTACAAATCTTAGAAAACTGATAATCCAATATATTCTTCCATGAATTGTATGCTCTGAATGCAGTTAACAATTGTCCCATGTGTATCTAATTTAAATCCTTTTGTAAAGTCATTTCAGAATTCCCTATTTTAGCATCTCTCTGTATTTGATAATCTTTGTGATACCTATACAAGATCATATACAACTTCATTTAAAAGGAATTAACTAAAATTTGAAGGTATAATAAACACACATATGTATATATATATGTATATATATCTGAATAAAAATTATATTTCAAAGGAACAGTTATTCTTTAACATGATTTCTGTTTCCTTATCTGAAACTAAAAATCAAAGTGATATTTAGAATCTGATTCCATAGTGATTTTTGTTACTATTGAAATTTCACTTTGTTCAATCTCATGAGAAACAAGTCTTTAAAAATTTATAAACATTTAATCCAATAATTAACAATATTTCAGAAATAGCTATGTTCACAATGAAGCAAAGTTGTAAGTATGTGATGGAGTTGTATGTTGTGTGAAATAACCTTTACTGTAAGACTTCAGTCTTAAACAAACTATAAACAATAAACTATTGTCATTCATGCAGACATAGTGAGAAAAATACAGGAATTTTAAAATACATTTTATATATCCCTTCAGTTTATACAACAAGAAACATATCATGCCAGAAAGTCTTAAAGGATAATTTGATCATTGCACTCACTACAAAACAGGAGTTTCCCCAGAATTACTGCAAAGATGCTTAGAGGTTTCCAAAGCTAATTAAAAATGCTAAAAAGCAAATTAACACTTTCTCTCTAATAAACTGTAAACAGATAGTTAAATCCCTTTAATAATTCTCCAAAGCCCACCAAACAGCTGGAGCAAGCCCAGACAGATGGAAGTCAACAAAGCAGTCAATGTGAAATAAAGGCAAAATGCCCAGGGTCTGTGCCTGGCCAAAGAGGCATTGAGAGAAGCTACAGTCCATTCTGAATAAGACTGAAAGAGCTTGATGGGAATAAACAGAAGAAGCCAGTTGATACAGTAGACTTTCTGTGCTCTCTAGAAATTGTTCAGCAATTTTGTTTTGTATTAATGTGGTAATTTTTACTCGTAAGGTAAATATTGGTCATCTCCCTCCCCATCTTTTATCTTGTTTTCTGTTAACCTTTTCATATATAGCAAGGTATATCAAAGCAGAGATCCAATACGTTTTGAAAACTGAGTAGATAAAAGAATGAATGAATTAATGATGCCAAATATACTGGGTCAATTTACAAGTATACAGAAAATGTTTATCCAAATCAAATTCCTTACATGTAATACTTACAGTCTATCTATGAAAATAAATTTGTATACTTTTTCTGTAGTTTAATTTCCACCAAAAAATCCAGAGTTACTTTGTCCTCCAAATAATACACAGATCACACATGTCTCCCAGCTCAAACTTCTCAGCACTATCCTACCAACCTTGGGCTGATGTCCATGCTCAGTTTTGCATCATTGATTGCCAACACTTCTCTTGCTTAGTCCTGCTCTGATTTGCTTAGCACTCCAGCTTTACGGTGTCTGCCATATGTTTCTGAGTCAGGACACTAGAGACTTGCTTGCCTGGAAATCTTTGATTCTGTGCCATCCTACAGATGGAATTACATTTCTTTCCAAATTCTAAGCAAACAACATCTTCCTAGAAAAAAATATTCCTCAAGTACACTGGTACTAAAAACTCACTCACCTTATCAATTACTATCCATTCACCTTGCTTTTAAATGTCTTCATAGCACCAATACATTATTTCAAATCAGTTGCTATATTTATGTTTACATGGGTACTTACTGTCTCATATTGATAAAAGACAAGTATGTCCTTCGTGTGTGAAGGAGAGACAACTGTTACAAACACACCATGCAATTTTAGAGCAGGTATCCCTAATGTAATCAATTGTAATCTTTCTCCTTGTCCAGGAGCTGGAGATGGTCTTGTTTCTGTTTTAGTGGGATATTTGAAGTGATAGAAGGGAGTTCCGGTTCTTTCTCTGGTTTCTCTGTATTTATTCTCTTCAATGAGCATCCTTCTCTCAACGCTGTGTATGAGGATGAGACAACAGCCAAGAGATACCTGGACACTTCATGGTTGGACCATCCAGACTGACTAGCTCTATGTATCAGCACCTACATTCATATGAATAAAACCAGTTTCTGTCTAATGCCATGTTAAACAAACACCCTGTAGGCACATAGCTTGGAACTATATTTTTGGGATGTCTTTCTGCTCTATAGCTTGGGACACACTCCTGAGATTTTTTTATTGACTTAGTACAACTGATGAGTCTATTCTTAGCCCAAACACTTTTAGCTTTAAAAATCCTACCAAGTCAACTTAAACAAAGCCTGTAATTGTTGATATCTGATCAAAACCTAGGCTTTTATGTCTAGGAATACTTACTGTAATTTGGAAGAAAACACACACTTGTGTGTGTGTGTGTGTATGTGTGAAAGAAAGAGAGAGAGAGAGAGAGAGCTACAGATCCTTAAGCATACTGTGTATTCTTCTGCCATAAAATTAATCTTCAGTCTTTATCATGTTTTAAAGATTTTATTTACATTATAAATTTTTATAAATATTTGCTATTTTCCAATTCATATGAGCATGCATTAAAATGAGAGGCTCTAAATAAACCAGTTGATGGACAAATAAAAATTCTAGAGCCACACACACACACAAACAAAAAGAACAAAAACCAAAAACCAAAAAAAAAAACCTTTAGAGACAAATTTATGGATTTGATTTTGAAAAATTCTTCCTAATAAAGAGTTAGAACACAAATACCATAATAGAATTCATAGATGAATTCAGCTAAACAAAATGTGAAATCTTTGTAAATAGAAAACATAAAAACAGTTAATAGAAAAGCGTTAGTCTAGGACTTGCATAGAGATTCAGAAGAGAAAAAAAATGTGTTCCAAAAAAAACCCTCTTTTAATAAATATGCTAATAGGCAGAATAATAGTTACTAATTATCCTTTGCCTTGCTTCACTGTGTATTTTTGAAACAAAGACTACTAGATCCTATACCTACAACTCGCTAAAGGGCTTACTGTAACAGAAGCCCTCCTTGCCTTTCAGCCTATGATTGCCCCATCTTTCCTCTGTGGTCTAAAGCTTAGTCAGCCTTATAGGCTAATTAGTTGACAGCTGAAGTTCAATGTTGTGAGTTAATTAGCAAGTAGTAAAAATTACTGCCTTTTACCTCCACTAAAATTATCACAGTTATATGTATTCCCTGGTACAAAGCAATGCCATAAGGAAGATTTCAAACAAAGTAGAAAGATACCCACCATTCCTTCCCTATTTTTAGATGTGGATTTCTCAGTTTAACAACAATTTGTGGAAAAGTGTTAATCTCTTTCCCTCCAATTGTCCCACTGGGATCCCAGCTGAATATAAAATCAGGAAACATCTTCATCTAATTGAGAAAATAGAGATAGGTAGCCAAAACACATGGTATATATTTTAAAAAGTGATCTTAATAAAGGAAGGAGATTTAATCATACCTTTTAGTCCATCAAAGAACACTTTGTTATTCCTATGTGAGACAAACTGTGACTTGATAGAATTTCATTCATTTTCCCTAATGTGAGAAAACAAGGTGAGTGTAGGACAGTCAGAAGGTATTAGGGTTAGATGGAATACTTTAGGAAGGGCTTGAAGGTTAACACTACTACAGTTTATGCACCATTCCTAATTCACTTCAGATGATGGTTGAGCAAAGTGGAAAACATTAATACTGATGAGGGAACCACACACTATATAGAGAGAGCAGCTTCCTACCCAGCCTCCAGCTGTCACTTACACTAGTGGTGTACTGGGTAGTTTTTGTGTGTCAACTTGACACAAGCTGGAATTATCACAGAGAAAGGAGCCTCCCTTGAGGAATTGCTTCTATGAGATCCAGCTGTAAGGTGCTTTCTCAATTAGTGATCAAGGGTGGGGGAGTGTAGGGAATTGCAGGCTGGTCTCCAGTTGAGCTGAGGTCTGAACCCTGATGGTCAAAATTCACCTTCATGACACTGTAGGCATTTCCTTATGCTCCTGGAAATCTGGCCCCTGCCTAAGTTACCTCTCACAGCCCCCACAAGAGAAGCATGGTCAGTCATCTCACAATGGCCCAAGAGACAATGGCCCAAGCTTCTGACCTTCAGGCTAAACTCCTCCCTAGTTACCTAGCAACAGTAAAGACCATAAAAAGGGGTGTTCAACCCCACTTCAATTTCTTATACTCTTATTGCTTACTCTCTTGTCTTCCTCTTCCCCCTCACTCTCAATCCTTCTCTCCTCTCTCTTTG